>NW_010181809.1:22596-33041 GCF_000695765.1 Mesitornis unicolor
GCTCAAAGGAGAAGTGGGTAGACCAGGATGTAGAGGAAGGATTAACACGAAGCTTTGGTGATGGACGTTCACCTTCTGGTTCCACCACAGACTTGAGGCAAACTGGTCCTCAGCGTTCCCATCTCCAAAATTCAGGTGAGATTTAACATCTGCCACGTCCTCCCCGGGCAGCAGGTACTGCAGAAGTAGCAACTTCTTCCCTTGTCTCCTTTACTCTCTTTTCTTTTCTTTTTTTTTTTTTATTTTTAAATTTAATTTCTATCATTGAACGGGATTTTGGCCCAGGGAGAGCGATACTGCATCTTTCCACGTAGGGCTCATATTTATAACAATGTGTAATGACTGTAGCAAAAGTCCTTGTTTCTGTATGTGAATGGACAGAGAAACAAGTGCTCTATTGTATTGATTAAAATAGTTAAAATGAGTCCTGTATCATTGTATCTCCTATTCTGGATTAGTGCCTTTTGGACAGTAGACTGTTCTGTAATTAAAATGTAGTATAACTGCTTTTTTGTACAGTTTTGTTTTAATAAAACTTTTTTTTAATTTGTGTTTATTTTAGTATTGTACCGATTAGAAAATAAAAACGTATAACTCCACGACGCTGCTTTTCTTCCAGAGTCCTTTTTGCGCAGAGCTGGGTGCGAAAGCCCGAGAGCGGCCTTGGACGCGAGTGGGACCCAAAATGTGTCTCCAAAACTTGGTAAATGTAGGAGATAAGATTTTATTTGAGAAAGATTTCAATCTTTGCACCTTTAAGGGCAATCTCTGGGTGGTGGTGGACGTGGTGGTGGTTGGTACCTTGGCAGTTGTGGCAGCACTTCCCTGGAGGTTGAGCCGTGGGTTGATGCTGGAGGATTTGGGGGCTCTTTCTCCTAAAAGGAGGTCTTGGGTTTTAGCTGCGTGTTGGGTTTGTCACAAGTACAGGGATTGGTCATGGTCCAGTAATGTAATGGGCAAGGAAATGGGGCAAAACGGTGCATTTCTCATTGGAAATGTCCCATGGCTCGTGGGGAACGGCCACTTCCACTCCATCCCTACCCTGAGGGGTTCTTGGAAGAGTTGTTGAAGGGCCACAGGGAGCGGGCTTCAGGGCCTTTTGGTAATAAAACCATAAAAGATGTTGAAGAAACGAGTTGAGGTGTAATCTGGATGTTGTGGTTTAGGGCTGGGCTGGCCACTAAATCCTGCCCAGACGCTCTCTGTGAACCCCTCTGCCCTCCCAAGAAGAGAAGAGAAAAGAGAAGAAGGGAGAGAGACTTTATGGGTTGGAAAAGAAAACAACAGATTTAATGAAACAATACTGCTGATACTACAGGATAATCATGTGAATAGGAAAATAATGAAATATCTACAGCTATGTACAAATATAGATACAAACCCAATCTTAAATCCTCACCCAATGATGATGCCATCCCCAGAGGCTCTGGGAGCACTGGAAAAGTCCCAGTGTGGCCCCAGCAGCAGTGGGAGCTGATGTAGGAACACGGGGCTCAGGATCAGAGGCAGGGGGGGGAGCAGGGTCTGCTGGGCCTTGGGCCATTGCAGGGGTGGAGAGGGAAGGAAGGGTCCAAGCTGGAAGGGTCCAGACCCTGGTGATCCCTGGGCTTTCCACTGAGTGTGGTGTGTGTGGGATGCAATCCCTGGTTGGGCAGGGTTGGGTCTGTTCCCCCAAATCGGCACAGACACGGCCCCCATGGTGAGACAGTGGCCTTGTGATGATCACTCGTAGCAGTGCACACTGTCTGGAAAACCATGCTGCTGGTTTCAGCAAGTTCAGCCCCTGAGAAGAGACTGAGCTGGAAAGTCAAATCACTGAGTAGAAAATGAGCTCTGTTCACCTCAAACCAGGACACTGGAGAAGCCAAAGGCAGGAGGAAGCATTGGCTGCCCTTCCATCCTGGCCCGGCTGTGCTCAGCCCCTCAGGGGTCTCCAAATGGGGTCTGGGGTGGGGAAGAGCTTCATAAAAATGGGAAAGGGTTTCTGTGCTGGGGCTGCAGGAATTTGGGGGTAGCAGAACAGAGTTCTAGCATCACAGAAATTTATTTATTTATTGAAATAAATGTCTGGGTTCTGCATTACTGGTTAAAATCAGGATGTGCAGCCTGGGTTTGAGGGTGATTTGGGGAATTTGCTCGGGATGGACGCCCCCACGGCAAAGGGCAGGGCCGCTTGTGTTGCATTGGAGCTGCAGGTAAGGAGGAATGGGCCTTAGGGAGGTGAAACACCTTTCAAATTGGTCCTTTGGCCTCTCAGACATCAAGTCTCAAAATCAGTGCAAACTGTGAAAATAACAGACTATAAATAAAAACAATGAAGAAACATTGGCAGCGTTGGCTCAGGGTCTAGAGCTGAAGGCCGCACCTCCAGAACCGTTGGCTTTGGAGCTGTTTTTCTCACTGGGTTTTGTTTTAATCCCCAAAAACGTTTCATTTTGGTGTAATTTCCATCATAAGGGCGACCCGTTGGAACAACCCGGGCCCCTGTGGCAGAGCTGACAACGCCACCAACCATTGGGGCCTGCAGCCTCCAGCTCCTTTTCCTGGAGGGGACGGGGAGGTGTGAAAGGACTCGCAGGAGGGGTGAGATGGGGCCTTTCCCAGCATGAGGGGAAAAAAGACCCCCAAATTTATCACAGGTGAGCAGAAATCCCCCTTTGAAACCTGTCCAGCCTTGGCAGAGCCTCCTGGCATGGAGGTGCCTCCTCCAGCCCGAATCCAGCAGCTCCATCACCTTCCCCGTGTGCCTGTTGAGGCAAATGCCTTGAAGGCCTGGCCAAGGGAAGTGGTAGGAATGTGAAGGAAAGCAGGGCGAAACCGGTGTTCTTTATGGGTTTTAATTTCTAGTTTTTGATTTTCCTGCTCCTTTTGCTGGGTGCCTTTTACAGCAGCTCCGGCTGAAGAGCAGAGAGCGGCGCGGGGAAGGTGTTACCACCACCTTCTGAAAGGAGCGGGGTCTGAACAAAGTAACAGCACTTCAAAACGCTGCTCTGCTGCAGCCAAGGGGCTTTTTTTTCCTTTATTTTTTTCAGAAGGTAAAACATTAAAGGGACTTTAAAAAAAAAACCACAAACCAAAACAACACAGCAGCAGCTGGATTTTCGTGCGCTGATTGCAAGGCAACACCGGTAAAAAAAGAAAATGTCCTTTGCTGCACGACTTTCAGTGGGGATTACTTAAAAAAATAAAAAAACCAGCAAAAACAAAACCCAAAACCACCTAAAAAAAAAAATCTGAGTCCAACCCTGCCCGTTGATTCCACAGTAAAACCGTATTTTGGGGAAAAATGTTGCCAAAGAGGGAGGAAAAATCACACGCCCTAGGGAGGGTGTTTCAAGGATGTCTCAGAAACATTGGTTGGGTGCGTAGGGGGTTTTTGGGTTTGCTGAGGTTTTTTTAAAATTTATTTTAATTAATTTATCGGGTTTTGGGTGTTTTAATTAAGTTTCCTGATTCACTGTGATTACGTTAATTACAGATGTTGATAAGGGACCCCTGCTCTGCCTGCACCCCCACCAGGAGCCACCTTCTGCAGCATCAGTGCAAGGGGAGGGCAGCAGGAGGAGTCTTGGTGGTGGTGTGGGACAACGTGAGGCAGATCTGGCCCAGAGGGGGAGATGCTGAGATGTTTGGGGGCTTTGGCAGTTTATTTTTACAAGATCCAAATCTTTTACCCCCAGACCCGAGCATCACCACCATCCTATTGGGCTTCCCTGCCCCTGTGTCACTGCTGAAGGCGCTTGGGACAACAGGGCCAGTTTTTAGGCGGCAGGACCTGCGCTGCCCTGACCCTGCAGGCAGAATTTGCAGGTTCCCTTCATCTACGCTGCACCTCACGGGCTGGGATCTTCCCTCCGGGAGCCTCAGAGCACCTCTTACGGTTCAGACAGTGGGGGACAACCCCGAGACCACCTCATGGGTCTTAACCTGGCCACAAAATAAATCATTTCTTCAACCTTGCATCTTCCTTCTCGTCGTGATTTCCCAACCAGGCCAGACCGGCTCTGGCAGCAGCCTCTGTCCCTTCTCCTCATGGCTGCCCGGTGCAAACCAACACCGAGTGCCTTGGAGTAGCCCCCTTCTCACTTTTTTGGGGGGAAATCAGGTACCACCAGGCTGCAATCACATTAAAATAAACGTTAGCACCAAGTTCAGGCCAATCTGGTTTTCCAACAGGAGCAACCCGCAGCCCAGCTCCCTCCTCACTCACCAGGTCCTGGATTTTTTTTTTAAGCGATAGGGAAAATGAGAATTAAATAAAGCTTTGCCCCAGCTCAGCACAGCTCCCTATGACAGGGATTTCAAGGGGTGCTTTGCCCCAGCTCAGTACAGCTCCCTATGACAGGGATTTCAAGGGGTAATTTCCCCTCCCCCCCAGCATCAAAAAGGAGGGAGGATGGAGGGGAGGTAAAACCGTGGGTTTGTGCTGGTTGATGGGAAAGTCCCCAAATCACAGGATCATAAAGGTTGGACGAGACCTCTAAGATCATCAAGTCCAACCATCAACTTAACCTAAACTGCAGGCAATAGGACCAAAAAAACCCCCTTGTTTAAAGTAACATCTCAGCACCCTCGAGTGATGCTGCTCCATCACAGGGCTGTGAAGTGTTGACGTGATCTGGATTAACAAAGCGCAGACGAACCAGCTCTACAGAAGATGTTTATTTAGGTACTGCAGGCTGCATCGCAGGTATAATACAATATTACAGTCATTTAGTATTGTACAGAAATAATTAAAAACTTTACAGCTCATTACAAAGTATCTTTGGATTTCAGCTCATTTAAAGTACAGGGGTGGGCAGGGGGATACCACAGTGTAAACAGCCGCTCTCTATATACAGACCCACTACATTTACAGAAATCAACAGGGAAAGGAGCTGGAAAAGGAGCAGAAACGACCGAAGATGGGTAAAGGAGATGGAGGACAAGACACTTCTTATTTGTCAACTGGTGCAGGAGTATTCTGTAGTGTGACCATTGCCCATCTCCCTGTCCAAAATGACCCCTCCGGCTGCACCGGTCACAGAACCAGGGGTTTGGGTTGGAGGGGACCTTTGAGCCCCTCCATCCCAACCCAAAGCGGTGCTGACCTGGGGTTAAGGCACTGCAAAACTCCACCCATTGTGCAAAAAAACTGGTGGACGACACAGGAGAGACCCCCCCCAACAGCTCTGTAACCATAGAAATGGGTCTGAACAACACCCAAACTCATTTTTCACCACCAACAGGAATCAGGGGGGTGTTCTTGGTTCATAGGAGAGCAGAGAGGTGGTGAACATCCCCTCCCAAAACTCTCCTCCTAAGGACTCAGGCAGCATCACCACGCACAAGTCCTTGTGATTACCTTTCCTCAACTAAAATACGGCATTCAACAGCAAAGAGCCAAGGCCCCTGGACCGGGAAGGGATTATTTTGGACATAGACCAGAACACTATGAGGAAACATAGGAGAAAGCTTGGCTCGGTTTGAGAAAACCCAAATATTCCCTCCAAAAAAAAAACACCCACCACATTTCCTATGCCCACAGTCCCAGCCCCAGCGTTTGGGGACACAATTTGGGACCACCCAGCAGACAACACATGGGGGGGGATGAGACACACTGCAAATTACAGCTCCTGCATTCAATATTCCTCTTCCCTCTATAAAGTGCATGAAAAAAACAACAAATCTCGGACAAATATGCATAGCTGCTACCGTGCCAGCCTCGGGTGCTGGGTGGTTCCTGTCGAGAGCACCTCCTCGATGCTGCGCCTGTTATTAACTAAAAGAGACACAAATATTACCCTAGTTATGGGTTTAAACTGTTTCCTGGCGAGTTGGCTTCGCTGGTGCGAAGTGACCGATGGCTTTAGCCAAGGGATGTGCCCTCACTGTGCCAAAAATCTTGGAAAATAGCTTTAGAAGAACCTCACGCAAGCTGGGGGAGTCAGGGAAGTCCTTGGGGAACGTCCTCACCGCTGATTTGGGTGGTTTTGGCTTTCTTGTGCCACGCCGGGGTGCCTCGATTTTGGACTAGGCGTCAGGGTGGGATATGAGAAGTTTTAGTTTCAAGGGAGCTGGTGAACACCAAGAGCTATGGGTGAAAACTCCTCCTTCACCGAAGTCAATGGGTGCCCTGTTAACAGAGCCGCTTCATCACGCCCATCGCTCACCCACGTTTCCAAAACCACCACCCACATTTGAGACACTTGCACCCAGGAGAAGCAGCAAGAAGACTTGGCCAGGTTCTTCCCTTCATGTCTCCCCCAAAAGGGGCCACCCAGCAGCCACAAAAGCCGGTAAATGAAATGCTGAGGCCAAACCCACCCATTGCCGAGGGGGCTGTTTCCCGCGAGCCGCCCTCCCGCAGCGCATGGGAACGAGGTGCCGTTAAAAACCGACTGAGACGATGGCTTTTAGAAACCCGACAAGGCAATGTAAGAGGTGTGGTGGGAATTACCGGCCAGTCGCTCATCAGCACAACCCCACCATACCCCAGATCAGCGTTTTGGGGCACAAATCGCGCCTCTAAAACCAGATACCATTTTAAAAACCGGCGTTTTTAATTCCTCCCGTCGTCACGGGAGCTTCGTGCATAGGAACGGGAGGAAAAAATCTACACTAAAAACACCTTTCAAAGCCGCTCTGTACTTTTTATATTAAGATTTCTTGATCAAAATGTAGGAAACACTGAGACGAGGGACACCAAAAGGATGCACAGATCCCTGGCAGTGCCACGCAGGCTGCATCACCAGCCACCCCGCTTATTCCTGCTACGGATTAGTTTCTATTCTAATTTTATTCCTTCTGCATAAATGATATTAATTACAGTAAATCAGCGTAATTACCTCCTTCGCTAAGCACCCCTCTCTCTCTCCGTTGATGGCAATGAGGCTTTCCCTGCGACCCCTGAACCAGACGGGTAAGGCACTTGGGTACCCGCGCGCCGCGACGAGATACGAGTTACAGTGAAACCGTTCATTTAGCATCCTCAGTACTCCCAATGTAGATAAAACATGGATTGCTCGAGCTGGCCAATCCCCCTGCAATGGCTAAAACAAGATATAAACAGCTCGGGAGACAAAAATCCATGGCTTTTCTCGATTTCGTTAGAAAACGAGTCGATATGCGCACGTGTGGCCAGATACACACACATGTAATATGTGATTTGTGCCACGGGCAGTTAAAAACTAGCAAGGGGTTACCAAAAATAAAATCAAGTTTGATAAAAGCCAGCCCGAAAGCTCCCAACGGCATTTTGGGGGAGCATTTTTGGGCTGGGTTTGCTGGCGCCGGAGGCTCCTCCTCGTTGGGTCCTCTCCCGTGTGCAACGTCAGGCGGCGGACGATTGTAAAGCGCAAGCGTTTCGGATCTTAAAAATAATAAATATCAAATAAATAAGACGGGATTAAGCCCGTTACGAGGACATTGCCCCTCTGCTTTGTGTAAGTGGTAAAAATCCGAGCGTCTCCAAAGGCATTCGGGATCATGGATGCACCAAAGTGCCGATACCTCTGCAAAAATCCCCTTGGGAACCAGTGAGAGGAGGGTCCTGCTGTGTTCTGGGGCAAGAGAGGGGATCCTGTCACGGTGAGAGAGCACATTAAATCGATTACAGACAGCAAATTGGCTCAACGCCCCCCTTTCCTAAAAAGAAGGGGTAAAATTATTACAGAGCGGGTCATGGGCCTTGTCCCATTCCCAATAAATCAGCCGGAACGATGGAGCTGATTTCCACAGGAGAGGGACAACGGGGCAGGGATCGAAACCGCGCTGGTCCCAGGTCACACAACCAAAGAGCTGCTGGGTTTTTTAAATGAAGGGGGTTTTTCTGGCTCTTAGTATCCAGATAAAGGTTTACGTTCGCTTCTCCGCCCGTCTGGAACCGTTCTAACCTTGCCCTTTCACCACGTATGACGCGATATGGACACGGCTCTTATGAAATTAGGAAAGAACGGGTATTTTGGGGAAGTTTTGGGGTTTTTTTTAGACTTGCAGGTCACACTGAGGGAAGCACCGGTGGTGTTTTGTAGCTAAAGGAAAACCATGCCATAATTTGAACAATTTAAGCGCCTCTCCCTTCTTTGAGAGGAGGAAAAGAGCGGAGCTTATACCACCCACCGCCACCGGCTGCCATCAGGCACAGCCCAAAGAGCCCCAAATTGTAACAGGAAACGAAGGACGTGGATCCAGCACCATGAGAAGGCAAAGAATTAACACCTCGATCACTCGACGTAGAGGAAATAACCCCTTCATTAGTGTCTGCCACAAACGAGACGTTCATGGGTTGGTGCAGCTTCCCGTAGACCTGCTCCCCTGGTTGGAGCTGCCTCAGTTGGCCCAAGATTTCCTGTTCTCTGCGTTTTTCTGGCTTTTCTCCATGCGGAGCGCGGGGCCCTCGGCTTTCGCCAGGGCTGTGAGCGAAGCCAGGTTGGACGTGGAGCCGGAGAAGTTCCCGCTCCTCCTGTTCTCACCCGTGGCTCCTCCTTGCAACCTCAACCCGGCGCTTCGCCGCCGTGCAGCTCCCATGGCCTTTTTAACCCTGCCGGGTTTCACCAGCAATCCATAGCCAGGGTTGCACCTGAAGTATTGCTTCCCTCCTATGGAGCCGTCGTTCTTGCCTGGGACAAGAAGAGAAAAAGAGAAAAATTACATCACAGAATCCCAGAATATGAGGAGTTGGAAGGGACCTGGAAAGCTCCCCCAGTCCAACCCCCCCACAGCAGGATCACCAGAGCAGTCACACAGGAACACGGCCAGGGCTTTGGGTGTCTCCACACAAGGACACTCCACAACCTCTCTGGGCAGCCTGGGCCATGCTCCAGAACCCTCACACTCACAAACTTGGCCTCATCTTCAGCTTGAACCTCCTGTGCTCCAGCTTGGGACCATTGCCCCTTGTCCTGCCATTGGACATCCCAGAGCAGAGCCTGGCTCCTTCCTCCTGACACTGCCCTTTCCAAATGGATCCCCAGGAATGAGGGCACCCCTCAGGCTCCTCTGCTCCAAGCTCAAGAGCCTCAGCTCCCTCAGCCGCTCCTCAGCAGGAGATGCTCCACTCCCTCCAGCATCTCATCTTGGTGGCCCTGCTGGACTCTTTCAAGCAGTTCCTGTCCTTCTGGAGCTGAGGGCCCAGCACTGGACACAAGATTGCAGCTGTGGTGTGAGCAGGGCAGAGCAGAGGGGCAGGAGAACCTCTCTGCCCTCCAACCACCCCTTCTCATCCACCCCAGGATGGCGTTGGCCTTCTTGGCTCAAGGGCACATTGCTGCCTCATGGGCATTGCTGCCACCAACACCCCAGGGCCTTTCCAGCCACTCGTCCCCAAGCCTGGAGCGCTGCATGGGTAGAGTTCTGGCATAGAAAAAGAAACAAATGTTTAGAGGGAAAATTACTGTTCCCCAAAAATACACTGTGAAAAAAGTGAGTATTACACTGGGTAAACACCCAGGAGGAGACAGCGCTGCAGGCACTGGAGGACAAAGCTGGAACGAGAGCAAACAGATCCAAAGACTGATGCAGTTATTGATATAAAGAGGAGTAGAAAAGTGGAAGCAGCCTCCCCAAAGGAGGGAAGATAAAAAATCATCACCTGGTTTTGTATCTGAACTTGAGGAAGTGATGAAATTCAAGGGAGCGAGAAGGCTGGGATTGACTTGGGTGGCCCCTAGCTCCAGTGACACCAGTATAGCTCACTGTGAACACCAGCAAAGCCATGGCATAGAGACAGTTACCCCACATGGGACTCTCCACCTTATTCTTCCTCCCCTCTTGCTATCAGAGGAATTCTTTAATTTCACCAAAAGCGTTAAATAATCAGTTCAGCAAGAGATGCATTAGCAAACGATCAGGAAAGAAGGAGCAAAAGCCATTTAAAAGAGCTTTTGGGTTTCTGAGCTGATGAGAGGCTGAAGCTGAGTTACTGCTCTGTGCCATAAACATCCACGGAGCAGAAAGAAGAACTTCTCTGTGCTGATGCTGTTGAGGTCTTGCTAATTCTGCCTTTAGATATTATAAATTCTCACAATCACTGTTCTGGGGACTGGGACAGGGGCTGTTCCCATCTGTAAAGGGAACGCCAAAAAATACAACAGCTCTTTCAATGACATAAGGTCACCCCTTTTATTTTACGGGTGGCTTTTTTCTCTCTCCCATCATTACCAAATTACCCTCATGTGGCCAAGGACCTGGACTTGTACCCCCGTCTGCAGCGTGACAAAGACACAAGTGTGTGGCCGTACTTCCCACGTGAAGCTCCAGATGTGCTGGAAATCAGTGATGCTCCAACAAATCAGGGACTTAATCCTTATGGGAACAGATGGGGAAGAAAATACCCAGTAACATCAGCAGTGGAGTCCTCAGCAGGCCAAAAATTTCAGAGCTGTTGGACTCTTCCACAGTGAAGCTGATGCTTACTGAGTACATGCAAATATATATAAATATACACACACACACACACACATATA
>NW_010181810.1:0-10247 GCF_000695765.1 Mesitornis unicolor
GGCCCCTCACTATAAGAAGGGTGTTGAGATTGTGGAGCATGTTCAGAGGAGAGCCACAAGGATGGTGAGGGGTCTGGAGAGCAAACCTTACGAGGAGCGGCTAAGGGAACTGGGGATGTTTAGCCTGGAGAAGAGAGGGCTGAGGGGAGACCTTATCACCACCTACAACTACCTAAAGGGAGGTTGCAGAGAGGTGGATGCTGGTCTCTTCTCCCAGGTGATGGAGGATAGAACAAGGGGAAACGGCGCCAAGCTGTGCCAAGGGAGGTTCAGGTTAGAGATAAGGAAGAAGTTCTTTACTAAGAGGGTCGTCAGAAGCTGGAACAGGCTGGCCAGGGGGGGGGGCCTGGATGTATTTAAAGAGCGGGTAGATGAGGTACTTAAGGATATGGTTTAGTGGGTAGACAGGAATGGTTGGACATGATGATCTCAGAGGTCTTTTCCAACTGAGTGATTCTGTGATTCTGTGTGATTCTGTGAGGGAGTCAGTCCTCTTCATCAGGCCCAGCTATAGTGCATGCGTGGCTTTCTCCTGAGTGTAGGCAGTTCGGGATGCAGGAGGGGAAGAGATATCTTAAGACTTACCCTGCCAGCCATAAGAGCGTACCCTTCAGCCTGAGACACCTCTGCACCCTTTGCTAAAGCAGTTTTCCATTTGAAATCCCATTACCTGCCATAAATAACCTCTTTAGCCCAGTCAGTGCCAACGAAGCATCGTGCAGAAAGCAACTCACAGTCTGGCACACGCTCTCTTTCAGTTTGCTTTCAATTAGGGTCCCTGGTTTGAGCTGCCTTATCCCAGCCAAAAAGCAGCTGCTCCGCTTTCCAATGCCTGCCCATACTCTCAGCACGGGAGCAGCTCATCCCACTACCTTGCCTTTTCCAGATGCTCACAGCAATGCATTATTGTGAATAATGGCAACTTTAAAAAAAATTGGAATCTCTTCAGACTTCAATTGACCTTAAATATAGGTTTTGTTTCTAAAATCCCTTCCTCAGCAAAAGCGGATGTCTGGGAGAACGGGTAATGGAATATAGAGGATTGCTGCCTCTCACTGTGCTTGGCAATAACCAAAAATTGTTACTGTTTGACAGCAACTTCTGTGTGATTGTACATCTGTAGCAGCAGTGCTGCTGTCTACTAACGTGCCATTAGTTAACTGGTAATGCTCCATGCTCCTTTGCTGCAGTGAAACAGCAGTTGAGTGCAGATCCAGTTGTAAGTATTTTACAGTCTGGGAACTCATAGAATATTACTAGGCAGGTTTTTATTTGTACAGATCCCAGCTACAGTTACACATGGAAATACTACCTGTAACCATTCGCATATGACTCCTGTGATGTGAATTTTCATATTTGCTAACAGAAAAACTACTCACAGAAAGATAGAGAATGAACAGGTGACTTGGAACTGTCTGCTAGCATAAAGGTGCTTGGGTTGTGGCAGTCATGGTGCTTATTTGGGATGGCCTTACTGCTTTTATACTCTGTAGCTGTCTCTCACCTAAGTAAGTCCAACCTTTATATGGCTGTACATCATCTATTTTACACACACACTCATTCACATTAATACACACACCCCTTCCTCTTTTCAGTGACTGAACTCAGGAGTCCTAATACGCAACCTATTTGTTTGATATGGTAAATCTGAAAAGAATAAGTGTGTGTCTGAAGTGCAGTAAGACAAATAACTGTTTACCAGCCTGTTTGACAATGCTATATATTCTGTCTAATATATATATTCTGTCTAAATATATATAGAATACTTAGACAGAAAAGCGCACACATATATATGCATAGAGACAGACAGGAAGGTGTCATTTATGTGTACGTGTATATACACATATGTACATATATATATATAGAATATTTCAAAACTAAAAAGGAGATATAGTCACACAGCTTCTTGATGCTAACCGATACTATATGCCTATCTGCATACACACATGTGCACACACTGCTGGTACTGTAAAAACCATCTGTGCTTGCACTGTATAGCAATTTTAGTCACATTTCCCATGGAAATAAAGATTTATGAAATCATTCTCCTTCTGCCTGCTTGCTCTACTTGCAATCCCAAACATTTTCAGCAGCTCCAAGCTTACCTGGAGACAGCTAATTTCTTACAGAAGCAATGAAAATATGCATCCAGACAGAGGAGAAAGCCTAGATCTGTATTGTGACTGCGGTAAAGGCTGTAATATGAACTTACCCTCACTTTAACCCATAGAATCTGCAAGAGGCAGCAAATTTGAGAGTCTAGCAACCCTAAGAAAATTTAAATAGGAACTTTCATTCAACCAGCAGACCCCAGCTGATGGAAAGGCTGGCTTCATTAGTTCCAATGCTAATGGCACTTTGTTTCTATTGATCTGGAGAAGAGTGTTCCTCTGTCCATTTCTAGATTGGACCTTCAGCAAATACACTCATTCTGTACAATTTTGCTTCTACCCAACATTTTCCTCTTTGTTAAGGGGTTGAATGACTCACTTTCAGAGATATAAGTTCAGATGTCAAGGAAGGAATTAGAGCAGGACTTAACTGATGGGGGGAAAATGGGTCCAAGTATAATGATGATTTCTGGGTCTGGCAGCCAGAGACAAACTAAACATTAAAAGAATTTCCTAGTTTGTTTTTCTTGTTCCAAATCCTGAACCTTATTCCTTTCCCAAAGACATAGGGCAGGGTGAAAATTATGCACACCTTAGCAAAATTTGCCCACCATGAATGGAAAGAGCGTTGAGAGCCTACACAAAATAGCAGGAGAATCTCAGCTGAACTGGAGATTGTTCCAAATGATGATGGGAAGAAGGTGGTTTCATGCTACCCAACCCTTCTCAGACTCCTGACCAAAACCCACACCAAGCTGTGACAGGACAATATGAATTGGCTCTGGCACAGCAGTTTCCACACCTCATGCTCCTGGAGATACAGGGGCAGGAGCCCAGGGACTTAATACAGCAAATGGCTCTAATTGTGAATCTCTAAACTTGCTAAGCCTTAGACACCTGGACCTCCTGAGACCCCTTCTGGTGAAGGAAATCATGCATTTCCATACTGCATAAACATTCCCATATTGTGGGTTTTGTGTGTGATGGCAAAATAGAGCTCATTGGGATTCAAGTCACCTCATTCCCATTAATCATGTTAATAATTGAAAACATATGTTCAGCTTGAAAGCACAGCAAGAGAGTTAGGCAAACCTACATGGAAGCGCACTGTTACCCAATTCTAATGATACTCATTAACATATCCTTGCCAACCTTACACAGATAATCCTCCCACCAAAATCAGGTGCAGTACTTGCTGTTAACTTCTTGTTTTCCAGCCTGACAAAGCCCTTCCTGGCTGCTTGTTTCACCTCCAAAACACCTTTCAGTTAAGTCGGACCCTTCTCTGCCAGCATGGACATGGTGCGACGGGTGAGCTCTTCCGTACTGGTTTGTAAACTGCTTGCACAGAAAGGTATTTAGGCAAGGCTACTTTGAAAGGCTTGTTTGATCATGGTCTGTGCCTCCCTCTCAGGCAGCTGTATCACAGGGACAGGACAGGCGCTACCCACAGCCAGGCCACCACGCTTCAGCCTGAGGCTGAGCTGTGGCCCCTGAGGAAGGCTTTCAGATTTACAATACCAAAACAGCCCAAACACGCTTAAATAATCACAGGCATTGATATTGCCCTCTCATTGCTCCCACTAAAGTGAAGCCTCTCCATTATAAACCCTGTTTTGCCAGAGCTTGCATGATGTAATCATTAAAACGAATTCCAGGTGAAAACCTGTGACACAAATTCTTACTAGAGCAGTGAATTTCAGATCAAACCTCACTGCCTGTAGGTAGGCAATGTTCTTAACTCAGCACTTCAACCTTTCCCAGCTCCTGAAACGAAAAAGGGGACCTTTTGCTTTGAACAATGTAAAGCTGGGCTCTTCTTGGGCCTGGACACGCTATCAAGTTACCATGGCAGCTCCAGAAACCGCAGTAACTCCATCATGTGTCTGAGCCCTGAGGGAAGGATGGAGAAAAGAGAATAAGTCTGGATACAGGTGGAGAAAGGATGGATGGTTTTTCTTTGCAGATACACTTCTTCCCCCAATGCGCATATAAATCCCTTCTGCTCCTATTAGTAACAGGAAAGAAATAAGCCAGTTTGGAAACTAGTTTTGCACTCCTGTAACAGGAAGAGGAGAGTGAAAAAGAAAAAAAGCAAAAAGCAAGCCTTGTTTAGTTATTGATTATATGGCTTAAACAGACTTCAAAATCCTGACAAACAGTCTGGTTTAGATTGCAGACTGTGTTCTCATCAGCCTTTCTCTCCTCCTACACCCTTTCTCCATTGATCTATAAATGCAGCAGGAGTAAATTCCTCCTACCTGGATAGCAGTCCTCAGTTGCTACCTACATTTGTGCAGGTCTTTACCTCAAAGGAAGACAGCACCCTGGAGGGAAGCTCCGGATAAGGAGATGAAGGGTGATGAGGGTCATATGCATGATATCCACCTCGGGCCACTGCTGGAAACAGAAGCCTGGGCAAGATGAAGTCTGTGGGTGACATACTGGTGCTTTCCATATATTGAGATGAGTTTGAGGCTCCAGCAGTGAAGGATGCAGCTCCTGACCTCTCTGGTCACGCCTCCTCTCCATCTTCCTATCTCCTTCCAAATAGCTCCCCTGAGTAGGGACTGGCAAGGGCAGTGCTTTGTTTCTGAGCTCTACAGCAGCAGGAACATGCGGAATAAGACAAAACGCAACTGTTATTTCATCTTGAGGAATGGGATTTTGCAGGCTCTGATGCACTTGTCAGCTCACTTCTGCCGCTCCCAGAGCCGAATTTAGGCAAAGGAAGGAGGCTGTCTCTGGGATGCTGCTTGAGGCTGAAGGAGTTAATCAGTGTTGGGACTTTTAAATGTTATGCCTGGCAATGAGTCCCCCACAGCTTTTGAAAGCAGGAGCTGAGTGCATTGCAGACAGTTTTCCAGAGAGAGTGAGCACCAGCAGATAAACTCTAGGTGTCCCAATGTCTGCAGACCTCATCCTGCACCCCTCCACAGGCTGGAAGAGATTGCACCCAGGGCTTCCCCAGGGGAGGCTGGGGAGAGGGAGTCTCCACACTTCCCAGCCTGCAGACTGCAGTAACATAACCCTCTGCTGATTAGACCACTCTGGTATTTTTCATTAGCAATTTTTGGAAAATCCTTTGGAAAATATAGGCCAAGGCCTTGAGCAGTGTAAATCAGTGTAACTCCCCTGAAATATATCACTGGGGATCTATCATGTGAAGTGCTCGGGATTACTATTGTATAAACAAAGTGTAAAGTCTTGGGTCAGGCCCAAGGAGCTGGAATCCCAGAAAACTCCATCATCCTTTCCCCAGCATTCCTGTGTCCTAGCATGCTCAGATATTTCTCCATGTGGTTTGCTCGAGCTGCTCAGCTCCCACCAGAGCTTTAATGGTGTGTCCTGCACAAAGGCTTCGTTCTACTTTCAAAGTTGAGCTGCGGTTGTGCATTGACAGCGAGTCAGAAGAGATTCCAGCTGTCAAAATGAACTGACAAACCATAGGCTGTGCATGTATCTGCCTTATCCCCTTACTGGGATAATACTTACTTGCCAACACACCAGCAGCTACTGCTTGTAATGGGTCTCCATCCACATGATGCACATGGTAACTGGATTTTAGAAACATGGGGTGTGAAGGGACCACCTTGAGGCAGCTGAGGCCAGACCCCAGCATCTCAGGCAATGGGGGGTGGGACCTAGGGCAGAAGGACAGTCCACCCGACCCTACGTTACTTCCCAATGTCCCCTGATATGCATAAGCCTTGTAGTAAAAGACCAAAAGCTATTCCCACCAAAGACGCTGGGAGGAGGGCTGGCAGACCATCCCAAGCTGTCTAGGGGAGCAGACTGTACCTCTCCCTGCAAAGGAGGGTGAAACCAAGTCAGCACAGCTGAAAGAAATCCCTTTTAGCCCCAAAACTGGCAGCAGGTTTATCTGAGCATGTGAGCAAGGCGTACAAGCCAGGCACTTCTGTTATCAGCTTGGAGTAAAGCCACACTAATGATCTCATGCAGGAGGTGCAGTATTTTGCCAGAAGGAGCAGAATTAGACCCAAACTGTTGTTTCCTATCTGCTTCCTGAAACTACTCTCCTTGATTAAAACCAAACTTTTATAATATATTTTTCTTCAAGACTCTAAAATTTTTGGCTATATCTTTTCTTTTCCATGTCTGGCTAAAGCCAGAACTGTAAGTGCCAAAATGTTGAGTGAAAGTTTGCTTTTTTTCCCAAGAAACGTTCTCACCACTATGGCTTATCCCAAAACTGCAAGCAGTTGAACAGAGTTCAACAGTCAAGAGAGAGGTGGTGACTGAGCCAGAGACATGGATCTGGGACATTTTTCCCTCTAAACCTGGCCATGCCTCAATGCCATCCACTTTCTGAAGACTCTCCTTCAGCTCCAAGCCAGTCAAGCACGTGAGTTTCCTCAGGAAAGTCACAGGACTGCACACGCCAAAAGCGAAGCATGTGTGTAATTGCATTACCGAGCCAGAGGCCAAAGACTCCTCTTCAGCAGAGTACTTAAGTATAAATCAAAGGGACCGCTCACGCACTTAAAATAAAGGCATACTTTTAAACATCTTGCTGGATCAAGGACTTAACCCATTTTTCTCACAGCTGAGGAAGCTATTAAAAGACTTTGGATATGTTTATCATAAGGTTGTTTTTTTTCACTGGTGTTATTTGGAGCATCAAGGCTAACTTAAACCAGTGTATATAAAGGACAACTCTAAAGTGAATGCCACAAGCCTAAGGGAATAAGTGGGATGAATGGATAATAACTGCATTTACTAACCCATAGCTTCCTCTATTCCGTTTCTCTTGTCAAGGGGACCTTAAAATATTTTCCTTTAATCTGATTTCTCCGACATCATTGCGTGGGCTTCTCAGGAAAAAACAAGATTCAAATCACAGCGCAATCACATGTACAAGTGTTTAGTCCCTGAACTTGATCTGCTCTTCCCAAAAGTAAGCCTGATCCTATTTCCTCTGAAGGTCATAGTAAAATTCCCTGCTGACATCAGTGGGAGCAGGAGCAGGCAATCAGACTTGTACATATTAATGCCATTATTCCAGCTTTAGGGATTCTTTCTTGCCTGACTGGCTTTCTGCCCACCTTCTCTTGCAACCTTGTCCAAGCTGTCTGCTCCTACTCCTGAAGTTGGTGGCACCTCACAGAGTATGGATGGGAGCCAAATTGCAGGTGACCACTGCCAGAGGTTGATGCATTTATAGCTGAAGACACATTACAGGTTGCAAGCCACAAAACTATTTCTCTGGATTCCTTGCAGATGAAGATGTTTCAAGATGAATGTGACATTCAGTACGTAGCACTGTGAGACACCCACTATGCTGGGGAGGGCTTGATGAATTTTACTCTGGGTACAGGTCTCAGAGGCCTGAAGACACCACCACCACCACCGTTGGATCCTATCCAACTTTGCTGTCCTGGTCTCCCAGCATTTCCATGACTGCTACCATATTTCATGGAGATCAGGGCAGAGTCATTCGGCTCAGTCAGCACCAGCTCTTAGTTCCAGTTGGAGCAAATCTCAGTGGGGGGAGAGTCTGTTATGGGATGGGGAAAGTCCTGACAGAGCCAGGCCTGGCTGCTCACTGCAGTTCTGCTTGTGAAGACACAGGTGGTGAAGGAAGTTATTTTCTAGTGCCTTTCTCCATCCTGTTCTCATTTTATTCCAGTCAATAACTCGCTCTACAGCATGTCTCAGTATAAGACTGGTCCTGCGATCCTCTAATACATGGTGACATACATGACACAAGTCAGGTTTCCTATATGGGAGCTGCAGAGCCTTTTGGATTAAATTATTTCTCTTTGCAGATACCCTTGGGGTTTGCTGGTTTTCCTTTTGTCCCTTTTTCATTTGCTTGATTTCTTTTCTTTATGCTATGTTTCTGACATTTTGTTCAGGGTTGCAGTGAGTGAACAACAATTTAGGATGATGAATTATGGATTAAAAGAAAAGGCTGGGCTATTTTGGAATCACTATTGAGTGCTTTCTGCAGGGACAAAGGAATTTCAGAATGACAGCTTTTCAATTATCTGTGTTGAAGAAGTGAGAGAAAGAAGAGAAGGAAGAGAAAGCAAGCCAGGGAGGATGGAATGGCAGGAGGGAAGGAAGGAAATGGTGGAATGAAAGAACAAAAGAAAGACAATTTCTTCTGTTTGGAGCACTGAGAAAGCTCTGGTAAGTTTTTCCTACCAGACTTTCCAGGGCAAATTCTGAAACCCACATGAATTTTTAGTAGTGCTTACAAAAGTAGCCCCTTGAATCTATTGGGAGTTACTCACAGAAGCACAAGCCACCCAGCACTTGCAAGGTTGCAGAAGACTGTCTTCCTCTACCATGGCTGGGTTCCCTAAGCACAAGACTGTGAAATAACCTGTGGGGGGCTCTGCTGGAAATTTGCAGTTCTTTACTTACAGCCACAAACAAACATTTTCTCAAGTACTCTGAACAATATCTGAGTAAATACTCCCTCCCTTGGCTGAAAGATTAGGGGAAAAACAATTGCAATTTTGTTGACTTAGCATCAACATTTGAAAACTATTAATAACAAGGCATGAGGGAGCTCCTGTCGTGGAATAGAAATTGCCATCTAATTCCACTGCAATTTATAGAACTACAAGCATTTTTGATGAATGCTAAACAGAAAATCTAACCCTTGTCCAAAATGAAAGGACATCTTTGAATACAGGGTGCTTTAGAGTAGATAATGTGTTGCCCATTTGGCAAGTGAGGTAGCATGGCCTCTGAGTAACAACACTGAACTCAAAAATCTTGCTGAAAGTCCAACTTTGCTCTCAGGTTGTAGAAACAGGCAGTGGAAAATTGAACCTTGCCATCCCTGAGCTCCTGACTCCCATCTGCAAACTGAGAATGCTCAGATCAGGACAAGCTTTGAGATCTTGGGAATTACAGGAATATGAGAATGGCATTGCAGTAGCTGGCTTTTGGAGGAGAATCATTCTCTCTCTGTTAGATGGCTTATATCAATTTGTTTTGTTTAATAAATTATCAGCAATGTACTCATTTCATGCTCCACTCCACCTGTTTCTGTGACCCTGGCACTACAAGTGTCAGGAAGGCACAGTTGTGACTAACCAATTCCCCACTGCCTGCTCTTACAGCTTTCCTCTAATCTCAGCTGAATAGTTTCATTACATGACATGTTAATGCACGAGCAGAGCTGGAAAGGCTGAGTGCTCCTCTAGGTGTATACAATATAAAATCATTAGGCTGCTTAAGAAGCTTCCCAAATGCTTTCTGTCAGCAGTTAGATGGCAATTACAGAATTAACTGGAACAGACCATGTCTCCCTCCCACTGACTCGCAGCCCGCGAATGAGGGGATATCATTTCAATGGAAAAAAAGGTATCACCTGTCAGAAGAACACAGACATGAATAGCATATGGAAACCATTTACCAGCTACCACAGAATGCACTTGCCAAGCGCCCTTCAAATTCGAGTGCTGCTCAGATCAAGCTGGGGTCAACAGACCTGTGTTGCCCTTTCTGCAAACTGTGTGGATGAATAAAACCGTGAGGGGACCAAGACTTCAGCCACTTGTGCTGATGGGGCAAGGCCATCAGTGATTGAGGCAGGAGAGATAGGGTAAGGTGGTGTGAAGCACCCTGCCTGCCTGCCCTCCCCACTGCCTGGGACTGTGTTGATGGCAAAGTGTGTTGCGATGCTGGAGGCTGGTAAGTCTGTCTGGCCTCCTCCTGTGGTCCTTGAAGAGCAGGGAGGTCCTCCAAAGTGCTGCTTGGAGGTCCTGAGGGAGGACCCCACTTCAAGTTACTTGTTTCAGTCACTATCCCTGCCTCTCCCTGCTTGCCACCACTGCCAGCCCACTGGCACGCCTGACCTGAAGGGGAGGCTAATGGAGCTGCTCTGGCCCTGGACATGCTAATCCTAGCCAGATGTTTCTCAGAGTGATTAAAAACCAGGGACACAGCTTGCAGTTTCATACTGGGCTACACAGTATAGGCTATTAGTGTCACCTCATACTCATCCCCACAGAGTAACCATAATCCTTCCCTGAGCCATCGCACATATAAGTCAGACCCATAACGGATCACCTCCTTTCCTGGCTCTTTAACCTTTCCTTGTCCTCTCCAGACCTGGACCTTATGCACCTGTCCTGGTTTGAGCTAAATAGAACT
>NW_010181811.1:0-27239 GCF_000695765.1 Mesitornis unicolor
CCAACTCCTGAGATTCTGTGATTCTGTAAGCAACCTGCTCTTGCTGACTCTGCTCTGAGCAGTTTAGACCAGAGATTTGAGAGATTTCTAGCCCCAAATACTCTGTAATTCTGAGTATTGGTGTGGGACTTTCTGGAAGTGCAAAGTCTATGGTCATAGTATTAGATCGAAACTTGGTAGAGAAATTTTATTTCTTGGAATTGTTTTTGGACTGAACTATCCTCCTGAAGAGTACCTTCTGTTCAGTTCTGAAGGTACCTAGATTGGTCTGCAAGTAAATGTGGAAAATGAGAGAAACAGGACTGGAGAAAAATATGCATATGCATATGCATATTCTAACTAACCTGACATTTCAAATAAGTTATTCACTTTCTTTTTACAGTATCTCTTCTACAAATACGAAGATTCTTTTTAGACTAAACTACTCCAACTCTTTCTATATTTAAGGTTATGCTTTCTATAATTCAGACTATTACTAAACATTAAAGGTGTATATTTTTTTAAAATGAATTGATTTTCAGAAGAGAAAATTGCAAACCAGTGTCAAGAATAATGCTGTACATAACATCGCTTATCAGGACTGTGATGGACTTTTTCCTATTATACTAATTGTTTAATTTGCATACAATTTATTTTATATAGCTCATTCCAAGCTTTCTGTTCTCATGTAAAGGGGAATGTTTAGAAATTTTTTTCTGCAGAAAAAAATTCCATGATATTATTTCTTAAAAATTCCAAGAATTTTACTGTTAGATTTTAGGAAACATTCTAGTCTATATTTTCCCTTTAAAAACAAGAAAGCTTTTAGCCATGAAAATTTGCATTATTATTTCTCAGTAGTATCTTGATTAAAATTCTAATGAAAAGTCAATGCAAATATGTGCACTGAGTTAAGTGGGTTCTGGGAATAGTCCTAGTCCAGTCTCCATGATTCTGACCTAAGTCGTACTCTTATTAAATACAGACCTGGTGAAAAATATTTAGTGTTTCCTCCTATTGTTCGATATTATATAATACATCAAATTCATATCAGCTCAGATATTTTATAATAACAAGAGTCAAAGATTGGACCTAGCTGACTTTAAAACACCTACATATTTTTCCTTGAATAACTGAATTGGGGGATTGGACTAGATGATCTTTTGAGGTCCCTTCCAATCCCTAACGTTCTGTGATTCTGTAATTATCAGGGAAAAGTTTACATAATTTTGTAAGTCTGTAAGTAGTTGTTACAACTTGTTGGGGAACATAATAGCTGCCTGAAAGCACTATTATCTGTGTAAATTCCCTTTTTTTTTTCTTTTCCTATTTCTCATCTGTTAGCTTGAGCAGAATTTCACATTCAAGTAGTTGCTGAATCTTTTTGCACATTCTTTTCCATGCTCTAAATGTGGGGGGTTTTTTGTTTGTTTTTTTTTTCTTTTTTTTTGTATGAGTAGACAAACTTCACTGTGGAAGAAAAGAATTACTGAAGTTCAGGGAAAATTTCCCATAAATTCAAACATTAATTACAGCAGGTGTAGCTGAATGTAATTCACGAAATTAAGAAAAAGATATAAATAAAAAAATTAAGGTAGAAAAAGCTAACGTTAAAATAATACATCTGTAACTTAATGTAACTGAATAAAAAGACTATGAGATAAACTGCAATCATACATTTACATATGGCTAGAAACAACTCAGGACAGGTAGATACTGATAAGATACCAAAGCAATCTAATGAAAGTAAATTTTTTCAATCTGTCTCCAAACTAAAATTAATATAGACAGTTCAAAACTATGAAAAAAGCTATCTGCTAACTAGTGAACATAAGGTCCACAGAGTTAGTATTGTACAAAGACAGAGTCAATTAACTTTTATTTAAAACTGTTTTGTTCCCAAAAATCTGAACATTTTGCTCAGAATGTTGAGCAAACAACATAGATACAAATTCTGATATAATAGAAGTATTATGTCTTTTTTTTTTAAATAAATTTATTTACTGTCTCCCAGTAGGTTTTCTTATCTTCCAAAAAGTCCACCGAAAAATGAACCCACATTCTCATTGCCTTTTATATTTCTTATTGCTAATTTCTGAGTGTGCTTTGAATATAGTTTTTCTAGCAAAACCATCCCTCTTATTTTCCACGATTTTTAAAAATCAAAATGAAATTGTGAGGGGCACAGACACATAAATTTGATTTGTTAAATGAACAAATCTCAACTCTCTTCTCATTACTCCACATTCTACTTGATGATGACAGTACAAAGGAGTATTTTTATTCTAATATAAAACAGCACTTAAGGAACACACTGCCCTTATTTTGAGGATCAAAATTTGATTTTATTCAGCTGGTTTTTAATAAGAGAGGAAGAAAAAAAATAATTACCAATTTTACATGAAATGGCTAACCAAAACTAAAGGACATCTTCCTTGTTTGTGTTAGTCCTTACTGAGCCAGCTAATGCTATTAAGCAAAATGTTCAAAGAATATAACATGTTATTTTTCTCCCATCAGTAAAAAAAAGGAAAAATGAAGCAGAGAACCATTGACACACTTATATCCCTGAAGCTGGTTAATGAGATAAATAATGTGCCAACAGATTTTGTTCATATAGAAGAGTGGTCTTCACACTTGGATTCAAAGACTACTCTTTATTTTCAGTAAATTCCTGATTACACTTGTATGTATCCCTTTTCTGAGAAAAGTAGGCCCATGTTTAAGTTGGTAAAGACCCACGTTCATTTCATAACAATCAACCCAAGCAAGGTATTACTTTTGAACACACAGGTCTCAATGAGATTTACACAAATCCATTACAGCTGTGCAGCAGCTGTTCAGAGGTTCAGCAACCCACAAGTGTTTGTAACTGATATGCAGGGTGTGATGAACTTCCTATTATCAAGGGTCTTGCTTGACCTGCTGTACCTCACTTAACATCACCGCTTCAGTCAAGGCATTATAAGGTGAAAATCTGTCTTAACAGTAGTGTCTCTATAGATTCTACCCTCAATGACAAACACTGCCTCTAAAAGATCAGAATGATCTGTAGAATCAGCAAAAACTGATGTGTTTGTTGGACTACCTAATATCAGAGTATGGAAAGAAAATGGACTCAGATCTTGAAAGAGCTGTTGAAATTTTGGGACTCATTCCTCAGCCTCTGAGTCTGAATGGGAAATGGAAATGAGAAGTCTGGACAGTTCTGGAAATCTGACTGGATACTTAACTACTGCTTTAATTGTAGATGTGTGTAGAGATTTTTATTAGTGTCTCTTCCAAAGTTGCATGGATACAGAATCAATAATAATATATAATAATTGCATAGATAAAATAGCTAATACTTGTGTCCGAGTCTGTAATATGTAAAGATGCTTACAACCTTCTTTAGCTAGTAAACCAACATCTTATCCCTATTTACACAACAGCAAGTGCTTTAGGCTGTGCTTACAGGTTATCTGAAGTCAGACATATTAAAATTACCTTGAAGCCATGAATCCATCTTCAAATATGTTTCTGTGACCGGGTGAAATGTGAAATAGTTTTAGCAGATCAGTGCAATTTAAACTGTTGACTCACTGACAAAACTAATCAGAATTTTTTTTTAATTTTGCTACTACTGAAGTTTTTGTGGAGCCTTTCAAGTCTGTCTCTGTTTAAGGGTCAGAGAGAGCGAGCGAGCAGAATTTTCTCTCTATTGTCCCCTACCCTCCCAGGGGGAGGATTAGGAAAAGGAAATATAGAAAAAAAAAAAAGATGCTTCGCACAAGGTTGGAAGTTAAGACTGCAACAAGTTTAATGAAAAACAACAGGGGAAAGGAAAAGGGAATTAATAAGGGACAAAGGATATTTAAGTATATACAAAACCCGATCCCAGGAGTCCCGAGTGGAAGTGTCCGAGCAGTGCCTCATGGCCGCTGCAACTGCTGTGACTCGTCACCAGGGACCGCAGTGGTGCCGGAAGCGGATGGCGGTGGATGCTGCCCAGCACGTGGAGGTAGGCCCAGCCGTCCCAAGATGCGACAGGAAGCAGCCCCAGAAGCCAGGAAAAGCCCGCGAAAAACCTCGGTTTTTTATAGACTGTGGCTGGAAAGGGGAGGGAACAGTACTGATCTGTGACCCTCCAGGGTCCTACAGACACCACCTGTCCTTCCTTTTCAGACTGGTAACCCTTAAACCATAACAAAGTCACACAAAAAATCAGTAATATTTGACCCAGAAATTCTGATGATCTGTACATTTTATAAAAATACTTCTGAAGAAAATACATTTGTTTGTTTTTCTGAAGGGAAAAGGCAATAATTGCCTTTTGATTTTACAGCTAGGTCTTTCTTTATCCTCCACTAATTTTTCTGTTTTCTTAAGCTTTATAGCAGTTAATGCCATTTTTAAGACATGTCTTTCAGTTTTCAAAGACCAAAGCTCAACTGTCCTTTTTCATGTCACATCAGGCATTGATAGACACCTACTTCAAAAGCAAAAACAAGTCTTCTTGCTTCATATCTGTCTACAACAGTTACAAAAGGATATTACTGTTCCAGTTAATGGGAGGCTATTTATTTCACTGGTATTTTGGCAACAAAAATGTTTCTAGTATAGAAGAAGTAATAATATCTAAACCAATAAATTCTGAAAACAAACAGATAAGAATTAAACATAATTTTTATGTTCTCAGAAGATTAGTTTTCTGTGTTTGATATTTTTTGTATGAACAATTATAATTTTTATTTAAATTCAGTCCTAGGGAACAGGCTTCTCAGACACCACATGCACACACACACACAAAAAAATCATACAATTATATAGATAATGGAGGCTCAACCCCTTACAAGGGGTTGCACTGCAAGTACAAGTTGTGAGGTAAACAGGGATTTGATGTATTGGAAAACACTTTCAGACTTACTTTAGTGTTCCATAGAAGTTAAATACTTCTTTCAGTTTCTCTTGAGGTTTCCCATGATGCCTGCTAAATTGCAGCATGTTTTTGCTGAATGTCACAGAAAAATGAAATACAGAAAGATGGAAAACAAACAAAAAAACCAAAACCTCCTTCAAATTTGATAGTTAAAGCTTTGATAGCATAGCACTTGGAGTTCCATAAACCACAAAATAAGACAGGAAGGTGTACCATCATAATGAAGTGCTTCCTTCAATAGCTGTTCATAGGATACATTAAATCAGTTTTTACAAGAAAAAAGAAAAACGTACACAGGAGCAGAGGTACTTAAAGCAGTTTACTCTCAACTTGTACCATGACCTTAGCTTAGAAATATTTTATTAATCATACAGATTTCTAACAAATTTTTAAAAGTCACATATTGGCAGTTGGAAACTTTTTTTTGTAAATTAAAATAATTTTCTAAAGCAAACTTCAGAGGACTTATGACTCTGTTGAAAATCCCATGTTAGCCTTGCTTATATTTGAGACTAACTCCAAAGTTCCTTCAGCATGCTTACATTGATATGTCTGGAAAAAACTTAATAATAAAAAGTATGTATTTTCTTAGAGCTTTTTCTATAAAAATTGATTTTGTTATTGATTTTAAACACAGGCTTGAATAAATCTGATGCTTTATGTAAACAAATATGTTAAAGTCAATTTCACATAGACTTTGGTGAAGAGTCACTAGTGCCTTCAGGCTCCCATGTGTTGGCTCCCAGTTAAAGTGTTTAGGTTTGTACCTTTGGATTGCTACAGAGAGGTTATCACCAAGAAATGCATATCAATCCTGAAGTATCAAATGATGAAGAAAAATATTGCTGGGAAATACCTGCATGATACCTGTCTGCTGTAATGAAGCAATTTCAGGTATTTATCTGGCCAGTATCACTGGAGAAGATGCCTTCTTAGCTGTCCAGTTTTCAGATTTGTTTGGGTCAAAGTATATGTTGAAAATAAACTTTCAACACATTGTAATACATTATTTAATTTCTGAGCCATACCTTATCTTTGAAAGATTAATTTTAAAGAATGGATACTAAAGTTCAGGCAAATGTTTGAGATAGGCTAAATAAATGGTAAGAAAAGAGGAAATTCTACATAAAAGGCAAAGATAAATAGTAAGGAAATGGCAGTAAATGACAGGAAAAACCCCCAGGATTATATATATGTATACATGTACGTTAAGAAATACAGTCTGAAATAAGAATGAAGCAGAAGGGAGAAATTGAAGAAAACGTAAAAATCACAGAGGAAGTAGAAATAATAAAAAAGGAAAAGTTAATGGAAATGAAGTAGCCATCAGAAGACAACAAAACACAGCAGAAACAGGATTTTACTAGGTACAGTAAGGTGGGTAGGCCGTGGAATCACAGTTAAGTGTCAGAGGAACAAATAAGAATGGGAAACTATACCTTAAGATGCTGAAAGAATAAGCAAGGTTTTATATTAAAGCTCATACCTCTTGACAACTATACCTGGCTGAGATATCAGAGAAATGGTAAATACAATATTTGCATTCTTGGGGTAGATGTTATTCTTAGTCACACGTCATAGGTATTTTGGTTTTTTATACCACCAGCATACAACTTAAGTATTAATCCCGAGGTGCTCTTTTCCCAGGTATCCAGTGGGATGTGTGGGAATGGTTCAAAGCCGCACCCAGGGAAATGTAGACTGGACATCAGGAAGCATTTTTTTACTGAGAGAGTTGTCAAACACTGGAACAGGCTTCCTAGAGAGGTGGTTGAAGCCCAAAGCCTTTCAGTGTTTAAGAGGCATATGGACAATTGTTTTAATAACTTGCTTTGACTAGTTCAGCCCTGAATTTATCAGGCACTTCGACTAGATGATTATTGTAGGTCTCCTCCAACTGAAATACTCTATTCTAAGTCCAAAGAATTTGAAGACCTAGCCAAATCATTCAGCAAAATCTGCATGCTTTTTGTGTTTTAATTTCAGGTTACTGAAACTCAGCTAATATATATATTTTTATGAACAGTGGCCTTTTTTATTAAAATAAAGTATGTAGTGGTCTCAGAATCACAGAATCACAGAAGTATTGAGGCTGGAAAAGACCTCTGAGATCATCAAGTCCAGCCTATGACCTAACACTACCACATTGGCTAGACCATGGCACTAAGTGCCACATCCAGCCTTTCCTTAAACACCTCTGGGGATGGTGACTCCACCACCTCCCTGGGCAGTCCATTCCAATGCCTGATCACCCTCTCTGTGAAAAAGGGCTTTCTAATATCCAGTGTAAACCTCCCCTGGTGCAGCTTCAGGCTATGCCCTCTCATCTTGTCACTAGTTGCCTGGGAAAAAAGCCCAACCCCCACCTGACTGCAACCTCCTTTCAGGTAGTTGTAGAGAATGTCTCCAGCAAATGGTTGCTTTTAATTTTTGTAGTTATCTCTTCCTGTGATTTAATCCCAGCCAGCAACACAGGCACTTGCTCACTCCGCCCTTGGTGGGATGAGGGAGAGAATCAGAAGGCTAAAAAGAGAGAAAACTCATGGGTTTAATAGGACAGTTTAATAGGTTAAGCAAGTGGGCAGCCCAGGCCTAAACCACTACACCATGCCCGCAAACAAAACAAAAACAAGGAACTCATTCACTACTTCCCATCAGCAGGCTTTTGTTCAGCCATCTCCAGGAAAGCAGGGCTTCATCACAGTTTCTTAGGAAGCCAAACACTGTAACTCAGAATGTTCTCCCCTTTCTTCTTCTTCCTCCAGGTGTATGGAATAGCTCTTTGGTCAGTTGGGGTCAGTTGTCCCAGCTGCATCCCCTCCCTGCATCTTGTGCACCCCTGTCACAGTCTGCTTTAAAAACTGAGCTCTTTTATCCCAGCACGGTGACAGAGCCATACAAATCACTCAGGAGGAGGGTGTAAGAAATATTTTTACTAAACAAGATACATTCCATGAAAACACTGGATTCAAACTTTTAAACAACCTGTAGGAGACAGAGCACCAACAAGAAACCGAAATGCCCCAAGTTACCGGAACACTCTGTAATGTAGCAATATTGTCAACACTGTAACAACTTGCCTAACAGAACCCAGAAAAACATAGCCTGATGCTGACTTAATTACAACCAAAACCCAAACTCAAAACTTTCAGCTACAGCCCGCTACAGCTGCAGGTGATGCAAGGAGTAAAGGGAAAAAGAAAAGAGAGTGTGAGAGAAAGAGAGAAAAGGAGAAAAGAGAGAAATAATTACAAGAGAAAAGAGACACTATGAAAGATAGTCACCACCTCCAGGGCTTCTGGTGTAGCAGCACATGTTTCTTTGTTGAGCCAAGTTTGGAAGATGGCAGATGTACGCACATTTACAAGCTTTCACGGGGATATTTAAATTCTCTGTCCCCGCCCCTCACTTGTATCATGTGGTGGAGTAGGCAGCAGGCCTGGACACATCCCTTTCCTAGGCAAGTCCAGACATGCTCTCCAGCACAGCCATTCCTGCCACTGGGGAGTTGCTCTTGAGAATCACCTGCTTTGAGACATTTAACCCATGCCATACCAGGTCCATACAACCCCCAGCCTACTTTCTGGAGTGGTGGTGTGAGAAGCAGAAAAGACCTTGATTCTGTGTAAGCACTGCTCAACAATAACACAGACTTCTCTGCATTATCAACACTTTTCGGGACAAATCCTAGACATAGCTCTATGGCAGCTACTATGAAGAAAATTAACTCTATCCCAGCCAAAACCAACACATTGCCCATGCTTATACTGATAAAAAACCTCCGACAAATACTTTTTAGAAATCACCCTCTTTTTGTTCTGGTTTGTAAAGACTTTGTATGTTTTAACTTTGTAAAGAAAGCAAGAAGCTTTTTTACAAATACTACTTAAAGTTCCTGCAGACCTAATAATGAAAAAGAACAGAGTTTAATGTCCTTCTTCATTTTCTCTTCCCTTTCAAGAACTGTACCAGGCTTCCTGAACATGTTTTCAGAAATCTTTTCAAACAATTTACAAATGGCAGTAGAACACAGAAGAAAAAAAAATCTTATATTTTAGCATGTACTGATTGTAACCGTAGTTTATAGTATAAAGCATTCTTTTCTCTTTCTCTGGATGGAAAAACAAAAGCTAATTTATTGCCTAGTTCTAAAGTGTTTTGTTGTTGTTTTGTTTTCTAAGTGGTTCCTTGAATTTTGTTCAAGCCACGGAGGAATCAAAATACAGCTCTAGCTAATCTTTGAAACTCACATGGAATGGCTGGTAATGACATCTGGATTTATGCTTTTGAATAATGGGCTATTTTCACAAATTACCTTCAGGTTCCATCACAAAGAGACAAAAACATTTAGAGTCCTATCTCTTTGACAAGCAGAATAGCTCACTGACAAGATCATATTAACCTATTTTAAATTAAGCTCTGCCATTTGTGAGGATATTTGGAAGTGCAGGTTTAGAGAAGGGAAGGCCATAATCAACATTGTGCTGTGTGAAACAGGAATTTAATGAAAAAAGTTGGATTTTTGGAAGGTAGATGACAGAAGTACCATGTAGTGAGGTTTTTTAATACATAAATATAGAACAGCTTGAATGCAATAGGAAAAGTTGAACTTATTTTAGGCGAAATACATATTTTTGCAAGATGTCTAGAGAGAAGAAGAAAAGGAAAACAAGTTTGGGGATTTTGGAAGTGGTTTCCTTTGGATTTTGTGTTGTTTGGTTTGGTTGCTGTTTGGTTTGTTGTTTGTTTGGTTTTGGTTTTTTTTGGGTTTTTGTTGGTTTTGTGGGGTTTTTTGTTGTTTGTTTTGTTTTGGTTTGGTTTGGTTTTTTTTACATTTGTCAATGGGATTTAAATGAAGGATCAGGAAATGGAATATTGATAAGTCGAATATAGTAAAGACTTCTAATGATTTTCATTATATAATCCTGTGGTCCCTGTTAGGTTTTGCAGAGGTTTGGAAAATGGAATTACTAGGAAAATATATGTAGGGCTATTTCTTTTTTGTTAAATAGATGGATTCTATTGGATGATCAATAAATAAGTTTTACTTTGATAATGATGAAATTGTGCATTTCATTTATTTGAGGCTAAGTGGTTTTCTTTCTACATGAACAACTAGGGTTCAAATTCAGCAAGAATCCCACTGAAGTACTTTGTGGTACTCTGTTCTTATTGCTACCCACATTCTTAAGTACTTTGCTGAAGGGAGACCCAAAATGCTAGTTGAAAGACTAGAGAAGTCTTGGATCATAACCACAGCTGGTGCTGTATCACAGAATCACAGAATCACAGAACGTTAGGGATTGGAAGGGACCTCAAAAGATCATCTAGTCCAATCCCCCTGATGGAGTAGGAACACCTAGATGAGGTTACACAGGAAGGCGTCCAGGCGGGTTTTGAATGTCTCCAGAGAAGAAGACTCCACAACCTCTCTGGGCAGCCTGTTCCAGTGCTCTGTCACCCTCACTGAGAAGGAGTTTCTTCTCAAATTTAAGTGGAACCTCCTGTTTTCCAGCTTGTGTCCATTACCCCTTGTCCTATCATTGTTTGTCCATAACAGATGGATTTTCATAGAAATTGAGTTATTACCCAGCCAACTCCTACCTCACTAACACAAATCTGGACCACAGAATTATATATTGCAAATTTCCAGAGCTAGGCTTCCTTTATTTTAAAAGCACAGAGGGAAAGGAAAGTGGCTTCTTATTTCCTACTTGTCTTTCTTCCTTTTTTGTTCTTTTTTTCTAAAACTATGTAGAAAAGAAGAAAATTGCCCTTGCATTAAAAACTGTCTTAGATCCAGCTTCATTCTGCATAATTTCAGACATACCACTTAGAAGTGTAATTTCCGCAAGCACCTTTTATAGTATTTGAAGAAGTTTTACTGTACACAGGGTAGTACAGCCCTCACTCCCACACCAAGACTGATTGCATTTCTGAAATAGATCCTTACGTGCATATGACCAAATGATGTAATTCTAAGTTTCAGTATATTTAAGCTCATTCATAATTCTTTAACTTGATTTTCCATCTGTCTACAGACCAAGTACAATCTGATATATTTTTGCATAAAACATCATAACAGAATTACTGAGGCTAGAAAAGACCTCTGAGATCATCAACAATACCAAATTAAAATAGCATAATAAGTTCCCTTTACCTAGAAGAGTTACAGTATGGCAAATAAATGCAGAGATTTTCTTACACTGATGTGCAGTTGTATTGCAGTTTTCATTTGGAAAATTTACAAAAAAGAGTGAGAGAAGAGTAGACATTCTGAATCACTTGCTACAGAAGGCCTCAATGTACTACTGAATTGCCACCTCACCAAAAATCCCCATAAAAGGTAGTCTTTTTTTCTATTGCAAGATTAATTTAGTTTTGAGGAAAATAGCAAAAATTCTGAAATACGTGCATATAATACTTTGATTAAAAAGTTGCAAAAGTGTCCACACTACTCTCTGGGAGGAAGATATACTGGGAGAAAGATGTCTGGTGTATTGTGGAGTTATAGACTGCCTTTGAACTACCATGTAGGTCATTTCTACCCTCTGTATACAAGGGCAAATACCACAGGATGGCTCTGATTTATTTTAAAGGGATATACATGTCACAAAGATTGAAAATTGGTTCTTAAAATGCATCAAATACCTAAAAAAGGGATTTAAGATAATATAAAATGAGGTTGCATCCATTTGATGCTTTATTTGATCACGCTGTATTAAGCTACAAGAGAACAGTCAAATCACTTTAGAAGATGAGTGTTTTGCATTTTTATATATTTTTTTAAGATTACACTAAAAATATTACACAGTCTATATCAAAAGTAGACTCAGATTTAATCTCTTCTACTTGAGGAAAAATACTATTGAATCCAAAGAGAGTTTTAACTGATTACATTTTGAAGAACTTTACCCATATTATACATAATTTCATTCTTCCTCCTTCACTACTAAAGCAGAAATTGTTGCAACTTCAAAACAGGCCATGAAGGTATTTCTATTTTATTTAATGAACTGAAATATATCAATATACAACATTTATCTGTAACAGAATCTTCATTTTGCAGGTGGCTCATATCTTCCAGATACCATCTAGAAAAATCTTGTGTACAAACCTCAATCTGTCTAGTTGTACCCCAGCTTTTAGTCAATCTTTGAAAAAACTTATTTTTTTGCTGGTTAAATTCTAAATACTTTTATGAACAAAGAAACAGAAAGTAGCTCAGTAAAGCTAAACTCTTACGTGATCATTCTTACTCTTCTTTGGACAGCTGAATAGTGTCCTAGTACTCTTTTACTTTTTTTCCTGGTAAATGTGGTGGCTGAAATCAGATTGAGAATACCACCACATACATGTATCTTCAAAGCATACATTCAGAGTATAAATAGAGGACAATAACCACAGTGAAGTAAAGACCTCTTGGCTGCTATGTACTGTGAACTAACAGCTTTCTTTTATAGTTTAAACAATATACCTCTTTATGTACCCTTTATTAATTTTGACTGAATTTTCTATGAAGTGTTACTTCGTAACTACTTTATAACTAACTTTTTGTGGCACAAATTCTGCATCTTAGGTAGTGTATTGAGTATTTGTCTGTTTGCTATGTTTCTTTATTTTGTTCTCAGTAATACAACAAATTCTTCTCTACCTGTTAATTAACAAGAGTAGAATAAGTACAAAAAGGGGGACTAAATAAAAAAAAAATCTGTGCTTTAAGTCTTTTACACTCTCAGTCTCAGCATTTCACAGACTTCACTGAAGTGAATGAAGGATTGAGTTTTATCTTAAACTAAAAACCAAAAAACATGAAAGCATTGAATAATAATCAGTGGGAATGGGAAAATAATCCTGCTCGATACTAGAGCTAACAGTTCAACCTTACACTTAGACAAATATAGAAATGTTTGCTGATTTACAGTACAACTTAAACATCAAAGTATTCTGTGCAAACTGCACTGGAACACTGAGTCATTGCACAAGAAATTTTATCCTACATTCTCTCCGTTTTCTGTCTCTCTTCATTTCTTTATGCCTACTCTGCTTTTATTCTTATTGCCTATCTGTTTGATCTTAATTTGTGCTGATAGTGTACAATTAGACCAGTGGGGACTTCTACAGCACAGGCATTTAACTGAAGAAACGTATTTGGCATCAAATATCAGGCAAACAATATGAAACACTTTTTTTCCTAAACAACATAATTGTGTGTTCATTGTACAGGAAAATAGGGAATACGAAACTATAAATGGGCTTAAAAGGAGTCAGGAAGATGTACCATGAGCATTTTCTCTAGCAACTCTTACTATGATTGTTCAGATTGAATTTGTGACTTAGGATGTTTTTAAAACACTGGTGTGTAAGGATTTCAGCTGGACCTCTAAATCTGTGGTTATTCTTGTGTTCTTTCCCAAAAAAACATGATGTTAGGATGGACATGGTTGTTTAGGCTTATTTATTAAAAATAAACATTGTTTAGTAAAAACAATCTCTGCTCCTTTGTCTCCGTTTAAGGCTCAGGGAGCAGGATTTTCTCTCTATTGTCCCCTACCCTCCCAGGGGAGGATTAAAAAAAACAGGAATAGAGAAAAAGATGCTTCGCACAAGGTTGGAAGTTAAGACTGTAACAAGTTTAATGAAAAACAACAGAGGAAAGGAAAAGGGAATTAATAAGGGACAAAGGATATTTAAGTATATACAAAACCCGATACCAGGAGTCCCGAGTGGCCACTGTGACTGCTGTGACTCGTCACCAGGGACCTCAGTGGTACCAGGAAGTGGGTGGTGGGGGATGCTGCTGAGCACGTAGAGGTAGGCCCAGCCGTCCCAAGATGCAACAGAAAGCCAGGAAAAGCCCGTGAAAACCTCAGGCCTCCTCGGTTTCTTATAGACTGTGGCCAGAAAGGGGAGGGAACAGTACTGATCTCTGACCCACCAAGTTCCTACAGACACCACCAGTCCCTTTCACGCTGTTAACCCTTAAACCATAACATCCTTGAAGCTGTGGGATCATGGCACAGTTCAGCTGACAGCAACTTCTGACAACTCAAGGTTGCACCTGACTCTGTATATACTTCATTTTCTTTGCTCTTGGTTTTTGGCTGTTACCTCAAAATCACTGTAGTTATTCAGATCTTATTCTTCTATTCCTGAACACATAGTGTTGACTGCAATTGGAAATAAAGATGGGGTCAGGGGACCTTTTTCTGGTTTGTTTAGTATGGCAGTTCTTATGTAAACATGGAAACAAAGTTAGCTGAATCTTCACTAACAGTAATTGCATAAAAATCATGCAGTTTTGTCCATGTCCACTGCATCTTGATTAAAGTTGAAGAGTTGTTCTGCTGCACGTGAAATAGAGTCCTGCAGGAGGAAATTAAACCAGAACCTCTTCCTTGGGTGTGGTTCAGATGTGCTTGAGCTATCCTTGGCAAAGCTAAAGATCTGAAATCAAGGACTAGGCTTTAAGATAGCTTTAGATCATGGGTACTGGTGGAATATATGTTACAGGAAACCAAAAAAAATTCTAGCCTTAAACTACTGACAAACTGACCTGCACATACCATTTATGGAGATTTTTGCATAAAGAGTTTTGGTCTATGTCTATCAAGTCAAACTACTTGATATTGTATTCATTCCTCTCTGAGAACAGTGAAGGGCACAGGAGAATACTTCACATCAGAAAGGCCCAGCTGGCTTCTGGCCGGTTGGGACCCATGAGCATTAAGGGAACCACAACCTGCCTCACTCAGTTCCACTGCTGGAAAGTGTTCAGAACCAAACCCAGGCAAAGAAGCCGCACAAGTCTCTCCTTAGTGTTCCTTTCTCATTGCAGCCTGAGGAACCTTACAGTCTGCATCACAATGGCATGAAACACTATAACTTTGTATCAGTAACGTTTCACATTCATCTCGTATCACAAATTCATAGATCATTCATGTGTAATCTTTCCAGACATAAAACACCTTCCTGAAGTGCAGGCATCATGTGTGAGCTACTGAGTAAATGCTATGAATGGATAAACAGACTGTTGATTTTGATCCTCTCTTTGGGAAAACATAAAGTAAAATCTAAAATGCATGATATCCCTTTGATTCAGTATGACATTTAAAATACGAATAAATTTCAAAAGACTTGAAAATGGTGCTCTGTGTGTGGTAATTGCCTTAACATTTATAATTAATTTGTTGTTCAATGGTTGTTCACAGGAGTATTTATTAGAGACATTTGTCCCTAATTAATACAATATAGGTGTATAGTATATGAACTAACAAAGGCCTACAGTTGCATGTGTTTGTATCTGTCCCTCAGCTTTAACTAGCATACTTTTGCCTCTGACACTAGAATTTTTCCTTGTGGAGCCAAAGTATTGTTTTGGCTAAAAAGTAATTGTGTGTGGGTTTTGCTGTTTTGGTTTTTTTGGGTAAATGAATATACATGCCTTGAAATTTAAGTAACTTAATTTTAAACTGCAAATTCATTATGTAACTTGTCAGCTGAGAGTTCAAACTTGTTTTAGAAAAAGAAACTGCACAATTTCGTTAATTATTTGTCATTGATTTCAAAATGGAAGATCAAAAGGAATATTTTTGTCATATTTTGCTCTACTACTTCAGAAAAGAAAAAAACGCTGTGCAAGCTCATAAGAAGTTATGTGTTGTAGATGGTGAAGATGCCTTAAAACTACAACAGTGTCAGAACTGGTATGCTAAATTTTGGTCTGGAGATCTTCGTGTTAAAAAAGGATCATGAAGCAAGTGTGATGAAACAGGTCAAAGCACTTCAAAAGCAGATGTTCACCAAAGGAAGGTGATGCTGTCAGTCTAGTGGGATTTCAAAGGTATTGTGTATTTTGCATTGCTTCCAAGAAACCAAATCATTAATTCAGACATGTACCATTGTGAAATGGATAAATTAAATTATGCCATCAAACAGAAGTGCCCAGAACTGATGAATCGCAAAGGTGTTGTGTTTCTCCATGATAATGCTAGACCACATGTAAGTTTGCTCACTCATCAAAATGGTTGCAGCTTGAATGGGATGTGTTGCCACATCCACCATATTCACCAGCCCTGTCACTATTGGACTACCATTTGTAGTGTTTACAAAGTGCTTTAAATGGTAAACCTTCACTGCTGATAAGGATATCAAATCCTTATCAGCAAAAACTCTTTTTTTGCTCAAAAAGATAGGGACTTTTTGAGTGTGGAATCATGAAGTTGCCTGAAAGATGGCAAAAGGTAATTGAACAAAATGGAAACTATATTGTATAATGCAGCTCTTGTTTTCCATGAAAAAATTGCCTTTCATTTACTCAGAAAAAAATACACTTACTTTTTGGCTAGCTCAATACTTTGGTAATCAGAAAAGTTCTGAGTAAAAGCTGAAGAAAGCTTTTAGCATTTCCTAAATTAGCTTTTTAGAGTCATAGCCAAAACAGAACTCACTATCTTTTGAAAGGAAACAAAACCTGTTCAATGACCTCATAGGATCTTATTTCGTAATGGTACTACTCAACTATTTTAACTTTTGCCATGACTAGCATTATCAAATAGTTTATCACCAAACGCATCTCTCATCAAATGCATTTGGCTCTTGTTCATATTTCAATTTTCTTTCTTGTCTCAATCATTACAAAGTGACCAGATTTCTCTTGTTTTTATTTATGTTTGCTTTCATATGTTCAATTTTTTTTCTTTCTTATATTAGGAAACATAGAGATAATTACAGATTAGTGACGTATTTTGGAATCAATATTACTTATTTTAAAAACTTTACAATGTTGCTCATGGATAAGATACTACTGGGATGAATAAGTAAAATCTCTGTTCTTAAGAGAGAAAAATACATACCCCCTAAAATTCAAAGCAGCTTGTCAGAATCATATAAATTACTGAGAGGGATCTGAAGAAAAAAGAATAAGCTCAATGTATGGTTGCAACTTCCAGAGAAAATTAATGGTAATTAGGTGCTTGATTCTTGTATGCTATCAAAAAGCCCAATTCATATATTAATTATGCATGGAAACTGGAGGAAAATAAACCTCTCACACACAAAATGAAGTCATAAACTCCTGGGAAGAGCTTAGTACAACCAGAAACTTATAAAGCAAGACGTAATAGTCATTTGCTACCTATGCACCCAACTATCTGAGTTCGTTCTTCTCTCAGATATTAGCCATTACTGAAGATCTGAAATGGTCACCTGCTCACAGCTAAATCACCTATCCATGCAGCCCCTCCATAGTACAAAAGTCTAATACCTCTTTTCTCCTGTGGCCTCATTAACATAATAAGCAGTAATTAAGAACACCTGTGCTTAATCAGCATTTAGCTTGGATTTCGTTGCTTCTTGTCAGATCTTGTTCATTTCTTTTAAGCTTATAATTTAGCCTAACAAAAGCTATTACATCTCCCTACAAAATGTTTGGATGGCCTCTATCAGCCTTCTGTTCCTCAGGTCAAAGAACTCAGTAGTTCAACTACACTTCTAAGGATATATATTAAAAACTTCCAATGACTCATACTGTACCTCTTGAAACAAAAGCTGTCTTTCCTCACATGTTTAGATTTTTAATCCATGTTTAAGAATTTACATACTGGGGAAAAGGCATGCTTTATCATTATATTCTATAATAAATATCTTTCTATGTGGGGTAATTTCCAGTATGACTACACCAATCAAATTATTTTACTCTAGGTATGCTTATGTAACTCCCTCACATGGACAGTCAAACACAGAGTAAATACAGCTGTCCTCAAGATTAATTACTTCTAAATAATAAAAGCAGTTTTGTTCCAAAATAATTTTGACAGCAGGGAGTCATATTAGAGTAGTTTAAAGTGGGCTAATTATTCTGCCAGTTTTATGCCTGTAAATTTCTTCATGTAGACAAACCTTTCGGTTGATGCAAGCTCCTTGGCATAGTCACTACCAAAGTGGGAGCACAGTGTCAGTCCTTGCACTAGGGAGCTTTCTTTCATATGTGATAGTTGTCTGTGGAGGACATCTGTAGGAAGAATTACCAGAATGACTAACCATAGCATGATTATGAAACACTTCTTTGAGTTTCTGGTACTGTTTTTTATTCCCACTCCTTCAGCATTTTCCCTGACTGATTTTCTTTCCTTTCTTGCCTCCTTTTTTTATTTTTTTCTTTCTTTCAGTTTAATTTCTCTATTCACTTTAATTAAGTTCTCCCCAGGCTCACATGCTTGCAAGTGTTTATTTATTTGTTTATTTTAAAGCAAGCTGACTAACTAGCCAGAATTCCCCCAAATCTCCAAGCTCTCATTAAAATCTTCTGTCAAACTCTTTCACTTTATCTTTAGTGTGACAGAGCTAGGCATAAATTGGAACAAAAGAAGTAGGGGTAGGAAGAACTCAATCTGGCTATTGCTGTAAAAGGCAATAAGAATGCTTCTATAAATACATTAACAACAAAAGGAGGACTAGGGAGAATTTTCCTCCTTTACTGGATGCAGGGGGAAACACAGTGACTAAGGATAAGGAAAAAGATGAGGTACCTAATGCCTTTTTTACCTTAGTCTTTAAGAGCAGGAATAGTTGTTTGCTGGGTACCCAGACCCTTGAGTTGGAAGACAGGGATGGGGAACAGAATGAGACCACCATAATCAAAGAGAAAATGATTAGTGACTTGCTACACCACTTAGACATACACAAGTCTATAGGCCAAAGTCTATAGGTATGGATTATACCCGAGAGTGCTGAAGGAGTTGGCAGATGTGTTCACCAAGCTACTCTTCATAATTTTGGCTGGATAAATGGGCTGAGGCCAATTGTATGAGTTTCAACAAGGCCAAGTGCCAAGTTCTGCACTTGGGTCACAACAACTGCCCATTACTACATAGAAGTAGAAAAAAAAATAGGTAGAAAGGTACACACATGTTGTTGTTTAGATTACAGAAATAAAGAAGTCTTAATAAACCATTCCCTCCCCAGTCACAATCATCATGTGCTCCTTGCTCTTTTCACTCCATTTTTCCACTAACTAGAATAATTTACACACATATGCATTCTCAGTTTCTACATAATTCCTTAGTATCCTTCTTAAATTATCCACGTTTCATGTAATATCACTGCATTTATCATTGTCCTCAGTATGTAGAGCAGTCATATGACTACCATGTCATGATGGGAACATCTGAATGTGTATAAGTATTTATGCACAATTTAGCTGAGAGAAAAATATGTCTCTCATTCAGATCAGTAAGAAAATTGCTGGAGACTTTCTCTTACTTGCTCTCCACTCAAGACTACAAATTTTCTTGGAAAAAAGCAAACAAATCTCCACAGATTTTGCCTCCAAATTCTCCACTAAACTCCAAGACTAAAGTACATACCTAAGAATTTTAAGAATATAATATTTGTAACACCACACAATAGGTAAAAAGCATGAAAAAAAGAGAGACTAGATATTATCATTCTTTTCTGAAACTTCTCCATATAAAAACTGGGATTATTATAATTTCTTTTTGTTTGTGATTCTCCAATGATTTTTGTCAGGCTCTGTGGTAATGTTCTTATCTGAGCCAACTTGAATTAATTTTGTATGGTTTCACAACACAGCACATAAAATGCTTTGGTAAAATCTAAAAATATCACATCTACTGTGCTCTCTGAAACCACTAAACCTGTAATTTTATAAAAAGCAGCAATCAGACTTGACTAGAAAGATTTGAACATCTTGATTTGATGCTCCTTGTTGCTTGCAGATTTTTCTGTCATAAGTTGATGTTCTGCAGATATATATTTATAGAGTTACTTAAATTTATTTTGATAGATCTGAATTTTATGTGATAATTTAAGGGTCATTGCTCACCAGCACAGGTAATGGAAAGATAAATACAGGGTAATCATAACTTATCTCCAATAATAATGATAGTAAAAGTAATGATTTTACTTTGGTTTTGCTATTTTTCATGAAGGGTGTTTCATGCCATTCTATTTGCCATATATTTTAATATTTTAAAGGTTAGCCTTTATTGATTATTTTGATAAGGTGAGTTTCTACAAGGACTATTGTTTTCAGAGGACTAGTACTGTAATTCTTAGACTAAAACTCTCTTACCATTATTATAAACAGTGAAACCGTGTATTTGGACAATACTGTGTCCCAATGGAGGATCAAGACATATCCTTATACAAATCAAACTGTTCAACCTTTTTTTATTATTATCCATTGTACAGCATGATGAAATAATATACTTTCATAATTAAATAATGTATATTTTTAAAATAAAATTTGTAATTGGTCAATCAATTTTTCAATCTTGATCATTTGATCATTATTTATGAGCACTCTTCTTATGTCTGAAAGTTTCAGCTAAACAAAAAAAAACAAAACTTTGCTGACCAAGTTACTGGATTTTAATATGAGGAAACTTAGTTCCCAGATTATTTCAAGACAAGTAAAAAGTAAAATTCAAGCAGGAATTGAAATCAATGGTACCTTTTATAAAAAGTTTGTTCATTCCATGCCTACAGGTCATGTCCTTTTCCTCTTGTTCTTGACCATCATACCTCACCATCATTAACAGATGAACCTTGCTATCTTTCTAGCCCACTGACACTATTTTTATTTTTTTTTAACAGCAAAATATGACAGGAACCTCAACATGACATTAAAGCTCTTTCATTCATAAACAGACACTGCTTAGAAATAAGTAAAAATCAGATTGGATAGCCACATATACGCCACTGAAATAGAAATACAACTAAAAAGTTAGAATATGTCTGGTAAAGAAAGATAAAAATATATTTGAGTGAAATACACTGAGCTATGCAAGATCTCAAAGAGTAGGATCATAGAAGACATCAGAAGAAGTTCCCGAATTAACTGAAATAGTCTTGTGGCAACAAAGTAAAAGGAAATGTAACTGCTGTCAAAGCTACAGAAGATGTTCTCTCTGAAATCTAATGTCAGGAAATTACAATGAAAGCCAGCAACCTGAGGTGATCAGAAGAATTTATCAGCAGCTCAGTGAAGAGAACACCATCATGACAAGTATCACCTCTTCTTTCCCTTCATATAATGACATTTTTGCTAAGATAGTGAAAAATTCTCTCCATGCAAGTGTATTTCAACAGAGACAACAGACAGACTTTCCTTTAGATCTTCTTAAACTGGACCTCCTCTATATGGCAATAAACAAACTTTTGGAACACATGAACAAATATAAACCACTATAGAGTTGACAGTGTGCTTCTGTGAAAAAAAATTGCTGACAAAGTGCTGAGTAGTCAACAACCTGTTGACCTGCAGAGAATAAAATTCTTACAAAAGCACACCTGTGCCATAAAAAGAAAAATATTAAAAATGTATGTGTATATGAAAGATAGATGTCCATGGTGCTTGTGTAACAAAATGTAGGCATTATTCATAGCATCACAACCTTCCTCTGATGTCTTCCTAAATAGTCTGTAAGGGACATCATGAGGGAAATAAAACTTTTTCTAACAAAAGCACTAAGCTGGGATTTCCTGTAAGGAATTCTGTATGTTGAAAAGGATGGAAAGCAGTAGTTCTGTGAGACATTACAGAAAATTAAATTAAAAAATGCAAATTGGAGAGGAGGATCTTGGAAAATATCACATTTATATGTCTGTTTTTCTAACAAATATATGAGGGGCAGAGGCATTTCCCTCTATATCAAGAAATTGATAGAATTTGAGAAGCTGTCCCCAAAAATAGCCACAAGCTATTGTTAAAAGCTTATGGGTAAGAATCAGAGACTAGAGGTAACAAAGGGAACCTTGTGGTTGGTGTCTACTACAGGCTGCCTGATCAAGGGGAGCCTCCTGATGAAGCCTTCTTGCTTCAGCTATAAAAGGTTTCATGCTCACAGAATCTCATCGTGCTGGGGGACTTCAACCACCCTGATGTTTGCTGAAAAAGTAGCACAGTAAGCTGTAGGCAATCCAGGAGACTCCTGGAGTGCATTGAAGACAACTTCTTAAACCAGGTAATAGACAACCCTACTTGAGGGGATGCAATACTGGACCTGATGGTCACCAATGAGCAAGTGAGCTACTCAGTAACATCTACATTGGTGGCAGCCTGGTTGGCAGTGATCATGCATTGGTGGCATTCACAGTCCTCAGGGATATGGGACAGGTGAGGAATATAGTCATGACCCAGAATTTTAGGAAATCTAATGTCCAGCTCTTTGAGGAGTTAGTCAGTAGGACCCCCTGGGAAATGGTCCTCAGGGACAGGTCAGCAAAACAGAGCTGGCAGATCTTTAAGGGTGCTTTTCATAGAACAAAAGAGCTCTCAGTCCCCAGGTGTAAGAAATCAAGCAAGAAAGGGAAGAGACCATCATGACTGTGTCAAGACCTGCTGGACAAACCAAAGAGCAAAAGAAAACTTCACTGCCAGTGGAAGCAGGAACAGGTATCCTGGGAAGAGTGTAGGGATGATGCCCAGCTGTATGGGGATGGGGTCAGGAAGGCCAAGGTGTATCTGGAGCTGAACTTGGCAAAAGATGCAAAGAATAGCAAGAAGGGCTTCTACAGGTACATCAACAAGAAAAGGAAGGTTAAAGAAATTGTATCCTCCTGACAAGCAAGAATGGTGAGCTAGTATCAACAGATGAGGAGAAAGCTGAAGTGTTCAACAGGTTTTTTGCCTCAGTCTTCACTGACAAACTCCTCACTCCTCCTGAGTCGATGGACCACAAGATAGATAGTAGATGGGTAAAACCCATCCCACTGTAAGGGAAGATCAGGCTCGTGACCACCTGAGGAACCTGAACACACATAAATTTATGGGACCTGATTAGAGACCTGAGGAAGTTGGCAGATGTAGTTGCTAAGCCACTTTCCATGATATTTGAAAACTCATGGCAGTCAGGTGAAGTCCCTGGTGACTGGGAGAGGGGAATCATTCCCATTTTTAAAAAGGATCGAAAGGAGGACCCTGGGAACTACTGATCTGTCGATCTCACCTCTGTGCCTGGGAAGATCATGGAACAGATCCTCCTAGAAGCTATGTTAAAGCACATAGAAGACAAGGAGGTGATTTGAGACAGCCAGTATGGCTTTACAAAGGGCAAGTCCTGTCTGACCAACGTAGTGACCTTCTATAATGGAATGACTACATCAATGGACAAGGAAAGTGCTATGGATGCCACCTATCTGGACTTCTCTAAGGTCTTTGACACAATTCCCCCATAACATCCTTCTCTCTAAATTGGGGAGATGCAGATTTGATTGGTGGACTGTTCAATGGGTAAAGAATTGGTTGGATGGTCGTATCCAGAGGTTAGTGGTCAATAGTTCGGTGTCCAGATGGAGGTTGGTGGCAAGTGGTGTCCCTCAGGAGTCCATACTGGAACCAGTGCCGTTTAATGTCTTCATCAATAATATAGACAGTGGGATTGAGTGTACCACAGCAAATCTGAAGATGACACCAAGCCGAGTAGTGCAGTTGACAAACCAGAGGGATGGGATGTCCTCCAGAGGGACCTGGACAAGCTCAAGAAATGGACCTGTGTGAACATTATGAGGTTCAACAAGGCCCAGTGCAAGCTGTTGCACTTGGGTCAGGCCAACCCTCAGTATCAATATAGGCTGGAGGATAATAAGATTGAGAGCAGCCCTGCAGAGAAGGACTTGGGAGTACTGGTGGATGAAAAGCTAGACATGAGCCAGCAATGTGCACTTGTAGCCCAGAAGGTCAACTGTATGCTGGGCTGCATCCAAAGAAGCATGGCCAGCAAGCTGAGGGAGGTGATTCTGCCCCTCTACTCCACTGTGGTGAGACCTCTCTGGGAGTACTGTGTCCAGCTCTGGAGCCCTCGTACAAGAAGGACATTGAGCTGTTGGAGCAGGTCCAGACAAGGGCCACAAAAATGATCCAAGGGCTGGAGCACCTCTCCTTTGAGAACAGGCTGAGACAGTTGGTATTGTTCAGTCTGATGAAGAAAAGACTTCAAGGAGATGTTATTGTGGACTTTCAGTACTTAAAGGGGGCCTTTAAGAAAGATGGGGACAATCTTTCTAGCAAGGCCTGTTGTGGCAGGACAAGAAGTAATGTTTTAAACTAAAGGAGAGTAGATTTAGACTGGATATAAGGAAGAAACTTTTACAATGAGGGTAGAGAAACACTGGAACAGTTTTCCCAGAGATGTGGTAGAGGCCACATCCCTGGAAACATTCAAGGTCACATTGGATGGGGCTCTGAGCATTCTGATCTAGTTGAGGATGTACCTACTCATTGAAGTGGGCATTGGACTAGATGACCTATAAAGGTCCCTTCCAACCCAAAGCATTCTGTGATAAGTTTATATGGTTAATCATGTATCAAATGTTCATAAGTCTTCTAGAAAATATTAGCAGATGAAACAGGTATCCTGCAAATGTACAGAAGGTTAAAGTGCTGTGGTAGGAAACCTTTTGAGTGAGGAAGAGACAAAGGTCAAAAAAGCATGAAGAGAAAGCTAAGGGGACAAGAACTGTGTTATGATTCTGGACCCAGACGTGGACTGAGAGTTAAATGGATGGATTTTAGAAATTATATAGAAGGAAGTGGAAGTGATTTTATGAGCCATTCATGGATACTTTTGTGTATTAAAGTGGTTGAGGACACAGAAGAGATTAGAGAAGCAGAAAAGTGATGACTGAAGGTACTGTGATAGCAATGGATATATAGAAAGTTCCTGTCTGGATTTGTGTTAAATTTCACCATAAGATATAAACGCTTGTCCTGAGAACCTTGGAGATTAGTAGAATTTCACTGGTAAAAATGACAAAGATAAATGTTGATAAATATGACAATTTGCGTACATTTATAAACTGGAAGAATGTTGCCAGTCTTTTAAATATGCTCTGCAAAAAAACCTTTCCAGTTTTTTAAGATCTTCATGTTGTTAATGCTTAGTATAAATTTAATTGTCACAAAGTTTCTAAGTGCACACAGATTTTCTAACTAAAAAAAAAAGTGTGAAAGTGTTTTAGTGATCATTTGAGTGAGCTGCCTTTCATTCCATACAAACTAAAGTCATATTTCACCTAAAAATTAGTTAAATGAGAAATGTACCAAAGCTAGATATGTTGTATAATATTTCATCAGTATTGTCTGATACAGGAAATTATGGGGATAAATATCTGCAAGTATTTTATGGCATCTGAAGATTGGTTATCTTGGCAATAGTTTTAAAGTCTTTAAAACACTTTTCTAAATTCTTCAATATTTATAATTAACCTCTTGCCAATTTTCCATTGCTTTAGAAAACTGTCTGCAGGATATTATTCCAGATATTCTGTCTCTGGTCATGCCTTCTACATTTCAGCTTGAGGCCGATGAAATTATGCAGAAAATGCATTTCTGTTTATGAAAATTATACACAGATTCACTAAGCAGTTTAAAGTTACATTTTAGCATTTCAGAAAGGAAGAGACCAAGATAATAGTCTTGAGGCAGAGATTAATGTTGCCACTCTATCTGTGGATGATATTTCACAGGTAAGACAGAACTGATGGAATTTGTCTTCTGAGTTTAGGATCAGTTGTTGAAGGAATCAAGAAAATAATTTTCACACAAATTATGGTTTGTTCCAGAATAATATATTTTTAATCATTAGTGCTATTATTTTGTGTTTGGTGGCCTTTAGATATATAAAGAGTGAAGACGGAGATATACTTTATATTGTATATCCTAAAGAGAGATTTTATAGGTGAAGCTGTAGGTATTTAACTGCAAAGATAGGAACTCCTGTGAGGACCCCATAGAAGAAAAAAAAAAGAAAAGAAGTAACTTATTTTAAAAGAGAATATTTTAAAATATAACAGAAATGTGTGTTTGTATGCATGCTAACTTAACATACGCTAAAAAAAGATGGCTAAAATTACTTTCTTTTTAGAAATTACAGTGCATAATATTACTAGCAACTAATTTTTTGTTATACTGAGACGTATCCAAAGGATAGTACAAGAACAGTACTGCTCATAACTAGTCATGAGATGGTAGTATTTATGCTGAGTATTTGATGTTTGTTGTGCACACTGTTTCAGCAGAATATATCTCCATTGACACAATGTGATGAGATCCCGTTCATCACCAAGGTGATAGACTTTCCTTCAACAAAGACAAATATAGACTGGAAATTTGCTTTCACTCCAATAATTTCCAAGATGGTTTTTTTCATCCCAGTAAACATGAAGACAACCTGTTCAGAATGACACACAATATATTTCTCAAACAAAACTAAAGAAGGATGACTTAGTAACATTCTACTGAGTGAGAACAGAAAGTGAAGAATGGACACGAACAATTCATTGTTCAAATGGAACTATGGGGTATAAAATAATTTATTATGACAATTCTGCACAAAGTACTCTGGCCTAGTACCTCACCTTCATTGCATTTCTATTAAGTATCTGAAAGTGCTGTGCACAGTTAAAGCTGTCCTCTGGAAGAGCAATAAAATCAGCAAACTGTGGTTGTTCAGGACTTGATAGGTACTTATGGGACTTGTTTGGCTTGAATAATGAATCTAAAACTGTTCCTAGTGTTTTGTCTGACATGGTATGCATGACAAAGACTAGAAGAAATGGGGTAAGGGTATTTTCTTGCAACACTTCACTAGTCAGGCTGAATTATCTAGACTGTTATCTGTCAGTACACACAGTGCTTTAAGAAGCATTGTAAAAGACTGACAACCATTACAACTTCTGAGTAACTCTACATTAGTGGAAGAAGAAAACATAATGTTTCAGATTAAGGTGTCAAATGCTTTCTTCGTGTCAACTATAGTTACAAAGAAGCAGTAATTGTTCATAAAAATTCCTGTACCTCAACAGAGTACAGATGTTTAGCAAAGTGTAGTAAGAGACATAAATAACTTGCGATTCTAAGCTAATGATAATGCATGACCTATGATAATCTTTTGTAAAACAGAGCAGTGCTGAAGAGAAATATTGTCTACGGTTGCTTGTATGAAGCTAATATTGCAGTCTTTTGGCATACAGATGATTAATTAAATGTAGTTTAGGAAAAAAAAGGTAGGTAGTCTTGCACTTTTGAGTAATGAAATAAGTAAGACATTTTATGTCTCTTCACAGTGCCCAACATTGTACTAAGAATATACCAATTAGTATTAATTATTGTCACAATATCACTATATTAGCATTGGGTTCAGATATTCAGAGCTTTTCCATAACATATTTTCTACGCTGCATGTATCAATGTATGTAAACATGAATGCATATGTGATATGTGCCATGTTTGGACATAAATAGAGGTACCATACAAGACCTTTCCTTCCAATTAACTCTGTGAAGGTCAGTAACTTTCTGTTCTTACTTCAACAGAAGT
>NW_010181811.1:27270-45676 GCF_000695765.1 Mesitornis unicolor
TCCGATTACACAGAGCTTATCATATCTCTCATTACTTACAGGCATAATATTTAGAGAGAAAAGCTGGTGGTAGTTTCATCCAGTCCTCAGGGAGGTTAATTGAATCACTGTGCATGTTTATCTAAGACTTTATGAAACACTTTATCCCTTACTGTAGAGGGTTACAATGCTTAGACTTGATTTTATAGCTTTTGAGTGGATAAAGTTAAATAAGATTAACCCTACTATAAATGTGTTGCTATTTTAAATAATCTGAGTTTCTAATAAATAACATACTGCTCATTAGGTATTTCTGTTTAGTAAACCAAAATTCATTATCCAATATTAGATTAAATATATAGAAATTTTACCTACAAAAGCCTGAATAAAATGCAATATGCTCCACAAATTTAATAAAGCCATAAAACAAATCATTACACAGAAACTGTGAATTATGAAGATATTTTTTAAAGACTAGACACTAGTGCACAAAAGCTAAAATCAGTAACAGACAGAAATAATTTGATGTCTTTGACCACTAGTAACATTATCTTATAGGACTTTCAGATAAATCAGTATCTCATAATGCTTTCAGAGATAGAGGAAATAATTAGAAGGCCCTTAAATTATGTTATAAAGGTAATAGAAACTAAGAGCATGGGCAGAGAATATCTAGCAGAGAAGCATGATGTTAACAAAACACCTAAACTGCACAGCATCTCTTAATATACATCAGTTACATGGTTTGAATTTTTTAGTATGTAACTGCAAATTCCTATAAGTATTCAGCTTATTTAAGTGATTTCACTTGCCTGTCAGTGCCTTGACTTTAATATCTACTATTTTTCTCAGCTTACTTTAGAAAATGTTCACACAAAGGACATTATGCCAAAATGAATGTGTAGAAAAAGAGAACAAAGTTACTGTTCCATATTGTCTTATGTTGCAGAATTTAGTGATAAACTAATGCCTTTTCCCAAATGGGTAACACTTTTTACCAAATCTATCATTTGAAGACTTAGGATAACTGCTCTAAAATGCACACATCTGTAACTTGGCCCTTTGCTATAAGTATGTCAGGGAAGAGAAAAAAAAATCAGATATTCAGCATTTTCTGCAAGGAGATAATAATATTTTCCTATATGGTCATTCTAAATACAACTTTTATCTAGATGATTGAATTAAACATAAAATCATAGAATCATAGGATGGTTTAGGTTGGAAGGGACTGTAAAGTTCATCTAGTCCAACACTCCTGCCACGAACAGGGACACCTCCCACTAGACCAGGTTGCTCAAAGCCCTGTCCAACCTGGCCTTGAACACTTCCAGGGAGGGGGCATCCACCACTTCCCTGGGCAACCTGTTCCAGTATCTCACCACCCTCACAGTAAATAATTTCTTCCTAATAACTAGTCTAAATCTACCCTCTTTCAGTTTAAAACAATTCCCCCTTGTTCTATTGCTACCTACCTTACTACTAAATACCTTACTACTTAAACATTTTTAAGTCAACAAAGCTATAGTAGCAGGAAATTTGGTCCACTGTATGATCAAGTTGAACAATCGAGCTGTTTTTAAGTGCACTGCAGGCTAAGTCTGTAAAATTAAAGATACCTAGGACTGTTTTCTGCCATGGAAATCAAGTGCCATGGAGAAATCATATATTAAGTTTCAGACTCCAAAACAAGGAGTTTGCCTTTTATACCTGCACAGAAGATTTTCTCGGCCATGGTGATTCCCCAACCTCTCCTGAGTTCTCAGCCACATTCGTGTCACTGTGATGTCACTGTGATTCTAAGAAACTAAAAACATGGACAATGAGATTCAGGAATGTTTCCAGGTACTGTTTAAATCATTAGTAAAGTCCTAGCCCTACTGTCCTAGTGCTATACTGTTGCATAGTCACAGGTAGATCAAGCAAGCTTTTTTTTCCCAGACCTTAGATGTGGTTAGCCATAATAATTTTTGTTTTACCTTTATCTTTTAATTAAAAAGAAAACAAACTCAAAATAAACATCATAAAATGTGCTACTTATTTTGAGAATATGGCGTGTATGCTCAATTCCTGTATTTAAGACTTACAACATTAATTCCATCACTTTAATGCTCACGGTTTAGGGTTTTTTTCTCTCCTGTTATATTTGAATAGTGACACAAATCAGATTAAGATTTATAAGGAAAATTAGGGGACCTTAATCTTGTAAACTCACCTTAGAACTGTGGTAGTCACTAGTGATACAGTTTCCGCTACTTTTTTGTGCAGTCTTTTCCATTTCCTTCTCACCTTCTTCTGTCATTTACATCAAATAAATTAGGATCACAGGTTCAAACAGTCTGTAGCATAATTCACTTTTCATTTCTGTGACTTTCTAAGTGACAGCTCTTAAAAATGATCTTGACAGCTAAACAGTGAACAAAGTGACAAATGCATAATCTTATGCATTACTGATGGACAGATTTTCCTCACAGGTTGCAAGTATTTGGGAATACCCATCAAAAAAAAAGTAAGAAAGAAGCAGTTAGTCTCTTTTTTAAAGTACATTAGGCATTCCTTACAATAATTTCGTAGGTTGTGTATATGTTTTTAGCTGACACTAAAAATAATGAGAATCTGGGTTCAGACTCTCAAACTCCAAGAGTTTTTACAAATGATTTTCAGAAAGAGCTTCTAATCAGCTGTGTAAGTAGCTGTTGTACATTATTCATCAGAACACTTAATGCTCTTTTAGAACTTTGATTCAAAAAACGTATAAACTTTTATCACTTGAATCTCAGCAGTCAGAAAATAAATTGGAATGGAGAGCCTTGAGCACTTACAGAAGTTAATGAAATCTCCTGATGAATTTATTGGTCTTTGGATCAGTCCACAAGTGTCCTACAGTCCCCTTATAACTATTTGCTATATCTCTGACGTAAGCAAAGGTCTTACTGCATTTTAGGCACCAAGAAATTGAAGCAACCAAATTGAGTACAAACTGCTGAAAATACTGTTTTGATGCTGATTTGCGTGCACAGATTGCAAACAATATGAACTGTGTGCATCTATAATCTAAAAAAAATATATATATTAATGAAGTGTAGAACTTCATATAGGTCAGTTCAGCTTACTGAGTTAATATATTGGCCTATATAGTCCTGGAAAATAATTCAAGCTGAATCTATGTCATGGTTTAACCCAGCAAGCAGCTAAACACCATGCAATTCCCTCACTCGCCTCCCCTCTCCCAAGTGGGATGGGGGACAGAACTGTGAGAGTATAAAAAAGTAAACACACTTTAATAATTAAAATCAACCAAACTGAAATAATAATAGTACCGATGAATTGCAACAAGAACAGGAACAATTATAATAAAGCAGTCAAAGTTATACTGTACTCATAAACAGCAGTCACTGGCCATATGCCAATGGAAACTCAAAAAGGGAGAAGTAAGGAGGAACCAAGACAAGTCACCATCACAAAGAAGGGCAGGGAAGAGAAGAGGTCAAAGGATGGATCAAAAAAGGAAGGAAAGAAAGGGACATCTCCAGTAAACGCCCCAATTTATAATGAGTGTGATGTTTATAGGATATATTCATCTTTATTTGTCAACTTGGATCAAACCTGGATCATCTATCCTGGATCACCTGTCCCAGAGAGTCCCGGGCTCTTACTTCCCCCAAATCCTGTTCTGCAGAGAGAAGGAAAAGAAAAATAACAATAATCTCTACCCTGGTAAGACTGCATCTGGAATATTGTGTCCAGTTCTGGGCCCCTCAGTTCAAGAAGGACAGAGAATTGCTTGAAAGAGTCCAGCACAGAGCCACAAAGATGATTGAGGGAGTGGAGCATCTCCCTTATGAGGAGCGGCTGAGGGAGCTGGGTCTCTTTAGCTTAGAGGAGACTCAGGGGTGACCTCATTTATGTTTATAAATTTGTAAAGGGCGAGTGTCAGGAGGAAGGAGTCAGGCTCTTCTCTCTGATGTCCAATGACAGGACAAGGGGGAATGGGAGCAAGCTGGAGCATAGGAGGTTCCATGTGAATATAAAGAAAAACTTTTTCACTGTGAGGGTGACAGAGCACTGGAGCAGGCTTCCCAGAGAGGTTGTGGAGTCTTCCTCTTTGGAGACATTCAAAACCCGCCTGGACACATTCCTGTGTGACCTGGTCTAGGTGATCCTGCTCTGCAGGGAGGGTTGAACTTGATGATCTTTCAAGGTCCCTTCCAACTCCTAATATTCTGTGGTTCTGTGAACAACAAAAAAGAAATTATGAGCACATGTTTAGGTAGAGACTGAATAAGAAACCTTGAAATAATGTAGATAAATGTAAATACTGGCATGCTATCAATATGTGTCTCAGTACAAGCTACTAGCTACTATGTGGGAAAGCAAAAAAAGAACCAAAGTGTGTTGCAGCAAAACCAGGTCAGTCCTCTTAGTTTTAATGCCAGCATGACTGGCACTTCCTATAGAACATAACTGACAGGAACAGCTGTAAAGTGGCTGGTCCATTGATCCAGTGACTTGGACACATTTTTTAGCTGCTATGTTCTCTGATTTTAAGACTTTTAAAAATGCAAAAGCATCTCTTCAATGTATTTACATTCTTGGAGTTAGCAAAGATGTGCTTCTGGTTATGTATGACTTCCTGCAAAACAAAATCCAAATGAGAGAAACATATCTGACGTTGGTGTTTTCCTGCCTCTTACTAAAATGGCAAGAAAACAGAGGACACAGAGGACAGAGTATTAGGCGAAATGTTCTCAGCAGCAGGATCTGGAAGCCAATTCTACTTTCATTTTCAGTTTGATAAAATTCTCAGACTCTAGCAGTTACTGGTGGTTTATTAAGGCAAAATTTTTGCTTTATTTTTCAAAGATAATGAAGGACTACTATGATTATTTGGTGTGACTTTCTTACTTTTTTCTGACCTGTGTTAGCAGGTAGTCCTTGCATTGTACCAGCAGCCTGTGGTTTAAGGCAGGCTGAAAGCATCTCCTTTTCCTTCTGTTCAAATTCACACAGAAGATGCTCGTCTGCCTCAGCAGGGAAAGCCCTGGGCCAGAGGTGGAAGCTGAGAAAAGATAGAATAAACCATTAAAAATAGTTTACTGTAGTTTAAATATGTCAAATCCAGCCATTAGCCAATGAGGATAATGAGCAATAACAGAGTGCAGAATTTCATCCTTTATTGTTCAATATGTGAGTGGTCTACTCTTTTTCACACACAGCTGCTTTGTAAGTCAGCTGGATTTTGGGCTGCAGCTGCTGAAACAAAATTACTTGAGGAAAAAAAATGTTGGTACTTCCAATAGCAGTTTTCTAACCCCTTTCACTAACCCCTTGCTTCACTAGCTCAGTCCTCTTTAATGAGAGGCATTGAAGCAAAGAAAAATTCAACAAACTGTATCAGTATCAGTACAGGTTATAATTTTGATCAGTTATTTAAAAAATCAATGAAAATTCACACTGTGTGTAATATAGACTACATACTGGTTTAGGACACTTAGATCTTCAGAGAAGTTTGCAACCAAGAGAGAAATTTGTTTAATCATAATTAAATTTGCATTAAGTAAATAGTTTAAATTTTAAAGCATTACTTGCTGGAGGTCTGTTTTTCAACTTTTTATATTGAATTAATTTTATTTTTTTGTAAATAAGTGAATATTATTCATTTATATACACTGTAGTTGTGTATGAGGATATTTGGCTTTATGATGTACTATACAATTTAGTCACAGAAAAATATGTGTCTTAAAAACAGTCGATTTGTCTAATTTTACATTTCTGCTTTTCTGATGGTAAAAATAAAACAGCAGTTACAAACATTGTAACAAATATCAGTATTCTGATAACTGGTTGCATCTTTTACAAATCCCATAGTGTGATTCTGCATATGTTGTGTTAAGTGCCCTGTCTATAGTAGCAGCCATTCAAAATAATGGGAAAAATTGGTAACGACCTCATTAAATTCATATTTCATTTCGTACTAGTATTATTTGAGGAATTTTTTAATCTATTGACACGTAAAGAAGCCAAATCAAGTGCAGAGGAGCAAGCATGGTCTTTCTACCAACTCTATTATGAATCTGAAGAAATTTTACTACAATTTTAAGCCACGCAATCCTGTTGTTAAAACAAAATCTGTAGTCATCTTCTCAGACTAGCACATATAAAGACACAAAAGATGTACAGAGCTTCAGAAAGTTAATTTCCATCCTCTGCTGTGCAAAGAAGAAAGGAAAAGCACCACCCCATCCCCTCTCACCCTCACCAAGAGAGTGGCTCCAGAAGATCTGCATTAATTGTTTCTGCTCCAGAGAAAACAATCAGGCCTCATCATGCCTAACTAGAAAATGTTGTAATAACTTCCTTTTCTTTGAAGCAGTTTCCAGAATCCAGCTATCAGTTATTCAAAGAAAGAAACACACATTATGCTACTGTATAAAACACTGCATGTTTACTAATTAGATTGAATTCTTTGAAATGAGCCCTTTCGTACATTTACATTTCCCTGTAGTGTCACACTACGGTAGCACTGGAATTCCTATAATTGAAGAAAACAATTTGATTTTAGCTTATTTTGCTTAAACAGAAATAAAAATATGTTATTAAAGGTAAACTTTGCTATGATTAAATGCATTTGAGAAGCTGGATATCTTGTTATGATCTTGAAAGGTTAAATCATTTCTCTTGGAGTACTCTAATTTTCATATAAATTACATTACTAAGGGCATGAACCCTATCTTCATAGATCTTGGAGACCCCATTAGCTGAATTATTTGACAATTTAGTAGTATCTCAAAGTAGCTCAATGAATCTATGAATGTCAGTGTTTCTTAAGATAACTGCTGACTGAATTTCCATGTTAGCAGAGAACCACAAATGATAATGTCAGTTGGGATAAAATATATCAATGTATCTTTACTAAGGTTAATGAGTACAAATATATTAATAAAAAACATAGATCACTATAGATCAACATGATAATATTTGTTGGTTGTTTCACACAGATGACAGAAGCAGAAGCATGTTCACGTTTGGTTATGTAGTGATTAATGAAATGCCAGTGCTTGCACAAAGTTTGTAACAGAATTTGTAACCAATATAATTCACAAAGTGTCCTGCAAATTCCTTGACAACAAATGTACATTTCAGAGCTTTAAAACCATATCCTACCTTGTTTTGAAATGTGCTACTTCTTATGGCCTCAGACAGGGATGTCAGACCCGGCTGTGCTAAGCAGTGCACATGCTAATTATAAAAGGAATGGAGAATGTCTGATTTAAGTTCATACACTAGAACCAGTTAAATGTGCAGGAAATAATCTTTATTTTGAAACAAAATACAGATTTGTTGTAATTAGAACCAGGTCATCTGACTGGCTAGATGAGCCAAAGCTATGCTCAGAGTTCCTATAATAAACAAATGTTTATGACCCGTAATAGATATAAAGTATATGCCTGATTTATTTTTCTTTTAAACAAAAGAACTTCATTACAGACATTCAATCTCACCACAGGGCTTTATTAACCATTCTCTTTCAAGAGCATTGGTCATACAGATCCTTGTGCCTTGAGGTCCTAGGATACTGCACTCCTGCAAAAAGATAAACAGAGACTATTTGTGAGCTCAGTGAGGTCACGTAAACTTTGATACTTTCTTGACAATACAAGGAGTTACATTATTCTCATTCATTTACTCTCAAACAACTAGACAATCAAGAGTGAAAAAAGCAGGATATAAATTAGCTTGTCTACAGACTGTGTTTAGTATGATTCTTGATAATATATAAAGTTACATGTTCTGAGCAGAACCTGCACTGAAGAATATGCACAGCTAGCAGGGTTTAGTGTGGGCACTTTTTATGCATTCATTACCGAGTTATCTCATGCTACCAAGTTGAAACAGTTTCTCCAGAACAAAAATCCACATCCAAAATATACACTATTACTAATCACTGTTAGTTTTAATCAGGTACATCTTACAAGATCAAACCCTCCTTGCCTGTAAAGTGAAAACACTCACAAACTGTTCCACTGCCATGTGCCACACAGCAATTTACAGGCTTCAGAGAACTTTTTGTGAAAGGTAACTCTGAAACTGTCAGTTAAGCCAGGAATAAATATGTTATTCTTGCTATTATAAATCCTATGAGATATTTACCTATTCCTTAAAAGTATAGTTTACTTCATTTTTATACATTGGTGCATTAAGTCAACAGTAACCTATCAGATTGTGTGATGTAACATTCAGGAACAGGCAAATATGACCCAAGGGTGGAAGATTTTGAGAAACTAATGTTAGCCTAGTCATTAAATAATTTGTTTTAAAGTAGAGAATAGATCTAGAACTCTCTAACCAGAACTGTTTATTTGTTTATCCAGTCAAAGGCTAAGTAAAATGCATACACATTTGCGAGAGCTGAGATAAGAAACCTCTGCTAATATTTATGGCTGAATGCCCACTATACTAGGACACATTTGAACTTAGTCACCTCCTATTTCTTTTTTAAATATTACTCAAAAGTTATTTCAAGTATGCTTCTGATTAAAAGATTAGTGACTGATGGTTCCTTAAAACTATTAATTTCTCTACTTTTAAAAAAAAATTCAGGGCCGCTGGTTAAAATAATTTGTCTAAATTTGCACAGCAAAGAAGTAAACCCATCTTTTTATATGCAAAGCTTTCACAAATTGAAGTGTTTGCTGGAATACTTAAATCAACAGAAAACAACAGCTGTGTGTTCACACCAGCATCCATTATTTGGTTGCTGTGGAAGATTTTATATATTTTTCTTTTTGATTCAAAAGTCAGAGGGTGGTTGAATTATTGCAGGAAAAGTTCTGTACGGCATTTCAGAGACTCCATAGCAACTGTGTTCAACTCGTGGTACCTGCACCACATGAAACTCTTCAGAGCTCTACTTCTTTGGGTTCAAGAAAGGTGTCATATGCAGTCATGATGTCATGTAGAGATTGTCAAAGGAAAATATGTCCATTTTAAAAAAGAAAATAGTGCATATAGAAGTATCTTACAAGTCTAGCCACACAGAAATGGTAAAAACATTCTTTTTCTGGAAATAACAATGATCAATGGCAATTCTCATTATTTTCCCCAAACTGCAAACATTGAAAAACCTGTAAGTAATGTGTTACTAGAAAAGAGATCATGTGTACTCTTGTACCCAACAGCATTTCCAAGAGATACTTTTAAACTTCTTTTTCAAAAGTTACAATGTTTTTACTTATTTCCTCTAAGGAACAATAAATAATACTATTGACATGTTTCTTGTGAAACTGTGGCACTATGGTAGCATCACTTTATAAATACAGTATAATTTGCCTGACTAGCACTGGCTGCCGCCACCAATTATCACAAGTGTAGCAAACATTATTATTCATAGTATTTTGGGGAAGCATATGCGTTTGAAGGCAGCCTGGAGATAATTTTACAGAAATTACTTCATCTGTCTTCTTCCTTAATTTCTCATTTTTAAAAAGGGGCCTAGCATTTCCTCTACTTATTAGAAGATGATCTTTCCTGTTCTTAACTTCTGCTTTATCTGGAATGATAAATTTTTCCAGATAATCACTGGAGCAGAAAGAAAATTATTATTTCACAACATGGTGAAAAAAAGTTGTCTGAGCAAATGACTTTCTTTTATAAGTATTCAATTTTCTGCTTCTCACCGGCAGTGGTATCATAGTTTCATTAGTTCTCTACTTATCAGCTTTTGGATTATATAAATTATAAAAATTAAGCAGGAATAATTATAAAAATAATAAAAATCACACATTTCAGGTCAACACCTTCCTAATTAAAATAGTCAACAGAAGCAAAAAATGTTCTTTGCTATTAGAAGACATGAAACTAGTTTTTAACCATTCCAAACACTGTTATCATTGCTTTTATAGTTGCTTTTATAATTATTTTAATGTTATCAGTAGTCCCAGTCATGCATGAATTCAGGATGCCAGCCACATGGACCGTACAATTTACATAAATAGGTCTTCTATATCACCTATGGTTAGGGGATAAAGGATGCATCAAGTATCTAAAAGATGTATTACACACCTAAAAGAGGGTGAACTGTATATATAAATGTACAAATAGGGACAAAATCTAAGCATCTTTGTTATTTGATTTGGATAGGCTGAGTGAGTAGGGAAACACAGCAATCGGTCTCTGCATTTCTTGTTTACTCATATTATCAATAGCCATGACTCCTCCAGCAGTCCCTGAGCCAGCTTATTCACTGTCCACATGACATAGCCCTCAGTAATGCACCTATATTTAAGCAAACTCCATGTAGCTCATGAGGTGTGTCTTGGTTATGTCAGTGTTAAGTCCCATGCAAATGCTGACAAAAATTATTTTGACAGAGATAAATTATGGGTATTTATTTATTCACTGTATTTCTGGTAGTGCCCTAAAATAGGAGACACTCACTGGAAGAAAATGAAGTTCAATTCAGAGGTCAGTGACTATCAATATTATTAGTATTAATATAAATAATTCTGTTTCTCAAGTTCTCTTTGATGTTGTAGCAGTTCTTTCCCCTCTTAAAAAGTGAGTGCTTAATTTCTGGAGTAAATGCAGACTTCAGCCAAGCTTCACTGACATTGTACTACCATAAGGATACCATATCTGAGGATATAAAACCATTCTTTAAGAAAATGGGTGAATATTAACAACATTTTGTTCTTTTACTGTGCTTTCTGTTATATCCTCACTTATGATCTGCACACTACTCAGTTATTCTCACTACCCAGTGCAGGTTTTGGAAACATTAAGCAAGCCCACGAATTAGTTACTGTATTTTAATAATACTTTGGGTTGAAAACATCTACCATTTATTTTGATCTTTAGTTGTACATATTAATTTAATAGTTTTTTTTACCAATGTGTGAAAGGATCAGACTAATCATACATGAAGAATCAAATTATATCGTATTACCGCTCATTTGAAGCCACACACCACTCTATTGTATGCATAAAAAGATTTCAAAGATTTTTAACCTTTACAAAATCTGATGCTATGTCAAATTCTGTCACTCATTAAAGTTTCTTTTCTTGCTCTGACATCTCTTACCTGCTTATCCAAAGTGATACTGAAATATAATCAGAGGATCTGAGAGAAGAAACTGCAGAAAGGTTTTCAAAGAAAAGATGATGCTCAGAACTTCTTGATTTAATTCAAGTTAGAGCTTTTACTAAGCAGAATTACAGACAAACTCATATGCCATCAACAAGAAAGTTTAGTGTTATGCAGGTTTAACATTCAGAAATGGAAATATTTTCTTATGTAAAGGCTAAGTTCTAATACCTCTATTTCTTGTCTAGGTTATTCCAGACACAAAAATGAGTGTTCTGCTGAATTCCAATTGTTTTTGTCATCTCTCCTTGAGTGCAACTCATGTACTTTTTACTTCTGATGTTATCAAGTGCTGAAAGGGTGCTGCAAATCAATGTATACTAAACCATATATCTTTGCAACAGGGTTCACATGTGAGTCAGTGTCAACCAGGTAGCAGAAATTTATAGTCTGTGATAGAATATCTGAAGGCAAAAAACAAGTCTCAATTTATTTCAAGGTTTTGATTAGGAATAAATAATTGGAACATTTGTGCCTTCACTGGTTATAGCAGGAGATCCATTAGCAGAATTACCAAACAGAAGCAGACATGAATAGGACTGTCATGGAAAACATTAACATTCTCATTGACAAAGTCTCTTATCTGGAAATTTATCTTGTACTTACTTCAAAATAGTGCATAATCCTTGTGTCAAACTTATTATCTCACTGTCAAGTAGTTCCACAGTTGGAATTAAGCTTTTTACTGTTTTGAAACCCAAAATATAGATTTCTTAATCATTTCTTATCTTCTTTCATACCCTGGATGTCTGAAATGTGTGTTTATCTGCAGTTATCTACAGTTCTAACATTGTGTTTCTAGAAATTGCTTCCTTGCACATCCACAGGTTACTCAGACCTGACTATGCTGAGCCTAATTCTTTCTAAGTCTTCTTGTTAGGTATCTCAAATGTGCACTTGTTTCACCTCTCTTACTGAATGCATCCATGTCAGAAAAAGTAGCGATGTTCCACTCTGATGAGGATGGAAAGATGAGGGGGTGGGGGGTGTCAGAGGGACTATGACAGCTGATAAGGGAATGCGCATGGAAGAAGTTCAGGGAGGTACAAAAGGCATATAAAAGAGTTTGGTCACACAAAAAATGTGGACAGTCATTACGCCTGTCTGACCAAGCCCTGCACCTGATCACTGTAGTCTGTCCTGTCATTAAAACTTTTCTTAGCTGTCTCTCTATGTAATTTCACCCTTTGTCCTCTGTGTGTGAGTGCCTGTGTCTTTTTTACTAGCAAGCACCATGCTGGATCAGGCAAGGGGTAGGAGACCCTTGGGGTAAGCAAGAGGGTCTGGGATCCAGGCAGTGGTATTGGAGAGCTGTGTGTGTGCCGGCACTGGTGACCTTCTGTCTCTCCCAGCCCAAGAGGAGGCCCTGTAGAACTTGCCTGATTCTGCTTGTGTTTTATGTGAGTCCTGTGCATAAGTGCTGTTGAAGACAGTCCATAGGTGCCTAAATTTTACCATACAGAGGAAATCTGGGGAGTGTTAGGTTCCCCAGGCAATTAGTCATCAAAATGTCACACACAGATCAGTGTATGGGGAATTGCTTTTCTTTGGATTCTGAAAAAAAGCATTAATTTTCAGCTTTATGCTTCTTTGTGTAAAAGAATTTTTTCTTCAAACTCAAGAGGCTATTCTTGCGTGTTCTTGACTCTTTTCCTAAACTATGCCAACCTTTGAAAAATAATAGCATATTTAGGAAGAAGGTTCACTTGAAACTTTTCTTTTTTTACTTGAAATTAATTCAGATAACTTTTTACAGGGGTTGATTTTTATGTGATGATGCATTTCTCATAACGTGAGAAATTGAACCAAATGAGGAAAAGTGACTAAGTATTACTGTTTATCTAAGAGAAAAGTTTCATGAAGGCTTTTTACTCCTTTCGCCCTCTAAAGATTATGACGTTGTTCATCATGATTATTTCATGAATTTTTCTAATTAAAATGAACTTACTAATTTTGATTTTAAATAATATGAAACTCAAGTTCATTCATAAAGGAAAACATGTCTTTCATTGTTATGCTTTTCTTAAAACTACAGATTCTGACAACGACTCACATATCTTTTTACAAAGCTAAATGACACTTTCAGTGTCTGGGATGCTGTTATCTTTTGGAAGATAACACTACACTCTGAAAAATTCAAGTGTAGGGTTTTTACTCAGTTCAGTGCAGATCAGCTCTATACTTCCTCATAATGTACTGCCTTTTTATATTGAGAATAATAGTAGAAAAAAATCAACATGAAAATATAAGAATATGAAAGGGAAGCATAGTTTTTGTAGCTACAGTAAATAGAGGGAGTCAAAGCAAAAATGATAATTTTCAAGTATTAGCTAGGTGACATTAGTTTGATAACAATCTATATACAACCTCACAGTAAAAAGTAGACATTGATTGAAAAGACTAAAAAAATACAAAAGACTCATAGAGTAAAAACTGATTTGATCATTTAGTATTTGGTACAAAATGAGCAAATCCTGAAGATGGAAAGTGAAGACTGACAGCTGAAGACCAGGAGTTTTTCAGAAGAATAGCTATTATATTCTGTGGCTTAAAACAGGTTCTTAGCCCTGTGGGCTACACTGCCACTGAAGACATCTCCAAATAAATTATGTTGATAGGTAAAGCCTATCAACTTCTTGTCCAGGAACACCAAACTCAACTGGACTCTGCGTGTATGTGTGTGTGTGTGCTTCTGCTTGTGTGGGAGAGAGAGAAAAAAAGAGGAAGAAAAGGTTTGTATTACATGTAAAGGCTAAATGCAAAATATTAATACTACAGTGTATTGAAAAGAAAGCTGTACATTACACTGTATGGAAAAAAAATTAAAAGGGGAAGAATTTGAACTACTTAAGGTTGTGGTAGATTCTGTGCCAACCTTGTTTAGATCTGGAGCTGAAATCGCATTTTAGTTTCTGCAAACCACCTGTCTTACCACCTAAATTAAGTAAGTCAAGAACACCAGAAAAAGGAATTTAAATATTTAAGCTACTTCTTGAAATGTGAAGTGTGTTTCGTTCCTACAATAAGCTTGAATCCTCAGCCTGCTAAGGTTCTCAAGCAGAGTTACCTATGGTATTTGTTAGTCTTCCAGTTTTATGTTTTAACCACAAGTGACAGTGCACTGGAGGATCAAGAATGATAAAATAAATACTATATTCTCACATACAGTTGGTATTAAAAACATGCACTTTTAACACAAAATCTTCATCCAAGAAAATTATGGGTATCACCAGAGTTTGATTTGTTATACAATATTTAATCATACTTCAAGGTTACATGTTACAAAATCATTTATAGACTTACAATAACACAATGGTTTGTATCTGAGACTATATATCTCAATCTGTTTAAATCCTCACATAACTTAAAAGCAAATTAATCACTTAGAATCACAGCATATAATAGTTGTGGGATAGATACACTAGGAGAAATTGTTCAGATTAAGAGGATCAGAACAGGATCCTTATTGAAGGACCTTCAAAAGCTTAATCATATGCTCTCTAACGTTAGATTACTTGTACTTTACTATGCACTTCTCACAGACCTACATATTGAATGCTCTAAGGTGAGAGCTCTAACTTCCTAAAGAAGGTTGAAGTTGTAAACATATATGAAGACAGAAACTGCAAAGGAAATTGAACTATTTTTGTCTAGATTTCAGTTCACACTTTTGTTTCCTAAAATCAAAGCCTTGAATTTCTCTGGTGAAGTTTGTTAAATCTCTATAAGAATGTGCCTGCTTCAAGTATGAGAATAATATAAACAGCTCCTGTACTGCTTATCATCTTTTTTGAAGATTTTATCAGTATTTCAGAAGATGTTTGTATTTTCTATATCTTCATATCTTACTGCCGGCTTGCTGCAATTTTCTACTCTAGATCAGTAAGAAGACTGGCTGCTTTCCCAAACAGCTCCTAAAGAATGACAACAGTGAAGTCTCTGAACTCTGACCCAGAGGTCTGACACTGATCTTGTCCTTTTACAAAAATTGCTATTTACTTTTTACACTTATGTCTTTCATGTTTTTAAACCATCTGTCCTCAAAAAATGAATGTGACTTTACAAAAACAAACAGGAAACTCATGAACCTCTTGTGTCTTAAACTTCTGGCACTTTCCAGACGTCTATCTGAAATATTTCTAATTGCTTCCTCTGGGAAGTTCTGTTGTGGTCCTGAAATACTGTTATTGATTCAAAGAGAATATCTTCCATGATCTTTTACTTGTTCAAATAAGAATTAAAGCTCTGTGAATTTGAAGAGCTTGCTTATCTCTGCTCATACTTGTAATATCTTGAAAACTCAAGGATAGAGTAAGGATTTAGTTTAGATTACTTCAATCCATTCATTTTCAATTACCCATAATCTTACTGGAACAACCACTGGTAAAATTAGTGTAAAAGTGATTTATCTTTCTTTTAATGTAACTCATAGAGTCCTGTTTTGTTTTACTTTCTTTTTTTTCCTCTATTCTATATTTTGTGGAATTCAAAGCACAAGCCTTGTCCCTTTGATGGATGTCTTTTTGAAGCAGATGATAAAAAATGCTTTTGGTGATTGGGAATTCTCAGAATTTCTTGCTTGGAGAGAGAAGCGGTAAAAACTTCTCTGAATCTTTAGAACTTGTTTATTTTGAAGTTAAAGGCCTCAGTAAAAACTTAGTGAAAGTAGTCAGAACTCCAGGTTTTTGCTATGTCAAGAATGGCCTGACCAGTGTGCTAGGCAGCTACAAAGACACTTGCCTCTTAGAAAGCTGTTACTAGCTTGGTTGGAAAGTTGGACTGAAAGTTACTTACTGTTACGTCAATCATCATCAGCTGTCTGTAAAACACAACTTACTTAATTCTGTGTTTTATCCAGAGCAGGCTACATATTTTGACAACTTACACTTGTCTCATCAATAGACTATGACACACCTTTGTAAAATACAGCTTCAACTTTTGTGACACTTCACTGATGGGGTTTTCCTTTAGATCTTCAGGAAGGTCTCAGTGGCTGCAAGAACATTATGTTCAGCCTTAACCTTACGACAGGGCAAGTGCCAGAGGTGTGTGGAGAGCCCAGACTATACCGCAGTTTGTGCTTTTATGAAGCTATCGGATTATTAGGAAATTGTCCTCTGGTAAAAGCAGGAGTGAGGTATATGCAAGGAAAAGAGAAAACAGTGGGCCAGGGGCACAGATATGTTCAAATTTTTGGAGAATAAAAAAAAAAATTAGTTTTGTGATCCTGTGAAATACTTCAGAAATCCTTAAGCTCTGATGCTTATAGTGCACACACACAACAGCCTGCTCCAGTGCTGCTTCATGACAAACAGTGATAAGCACAAAAGCCATACATCTGTTTACTGTGTATTGAACCTACTCATTTGAGATACTCACCTGCCAGTGTACAATGTGCAAGATGGCAGAAAAGAAAGAACTTTCAAGCAGGAAAATCTTATGTTTAATTTTCTATCAGGTATGTTCTGTAGTCCATTTTCTTTTGTTGCTTTTAGCCTAACAACAGCATCCTGTGCTACAAGGGGGTTCAATAAAATTTACTTCAAATAATGCAAAATGTAGGGCAAGAACAAAGACAAGCGTGCCTTTCTGTCATTTAAGGGAATTATAACAAAAGTAGGCCTACTTGTTTATTTTCAGTACTGCACCTTAAACTGGACAAAGTACTTCATAAACAACAGCAAAGGCCCATTTTATGCCTTGAGATAAAAATGTAAGGTAAAATGGATTACATAACTTTATTGAAGAACAGATGTAATCAATGAAAAGTCCCATTGATTAAAAATGGAGTTACACTCAGTCTTCATGTAGTATGACGAGACCATGACATACCTAAGTGCCCACATATATCTTCATAAAGTAAAACAAGAGAAGATAAAAGAAATATTACAAGACATATGAATAAGAGGTATGGTGAGAAAGGAAAGGTCTCGAGAAAAATAAATTTTATCTCCATACTGAAAAAAGTCATTAAAATACTTTTTCATGCCTCTAGTGTCAGTGACCTGAAAAGAGAGAACTGAAAATGAGAGAGAAATCAGCAATTTTAATAGATACCTGCCAAACAGGTTTGATTTCCCAGAATAAATTAGATATCTAGCATTTTTAACACCAACACCTTTAAGTCATCCTAGAAACAGATTTTGACTCACCATCTCCTTGGTAACTGCTCAAATAATTTCCAGTCTTTTTACTTAAATTATAACTCCTAGCTGACCGGAAGGATAGACTCAAATTAACAATTTATTCCTATTTGCAAACATGAAGGTCAAGAAAAGGTCTGTAACTTTATTATAAATATTTCTGTCTCCTGTAATTTGATAACGGCTTACCAGTAAATTTGTGTGGTAATTAAAAAAAAAAAAAGTCCAAAGAGAGGGGAGGGGTGAATTTATTATCTTACAGTAAGTGTGGTGTTTTCTCAGAACTATTCAAGAAATCTGTATCCCTAAAGAAATGACACCCTGAAGAAGTAACCCTCTTATTTCAGTTAGCAGAAAAACAAAATCAAAGTCACATCCTTATTATGAACCATCAGAAACTTATACTTGGCGTATCTTAACATTTTCAAGGATCATTTACCAGGGAATCATTTACATAATGAATTTTAATTTTATATGTAAGTTTTCATGGCTGCCCATTGTAAAATACTGCAATAACTTCTCAAATATTGTGACAATAAATTTCCAACAAAGAAATATATTTGCCTAGTGAAAAACTGAAGAAAAATAAAAATATTCAAATAACTTAATTTAGATAAAAAGACAATAAAAACAAGAAAAGAAAAGTCCCAATTCAACTACTATGTCTGCTATTAAAATAGGCAAATGAACTACTGTATGTCATTTATCTGACTTGGAAGTATGACGTAAAGTGCATTATTTTTCCTACAAATTGCAATTTAAATGACAATTGAAAGTGCAGGTCATTTTTCCAAATTTATAATGTTTTACATTTAATTGAAACATCTTCTCCTGAAATAATAAAGTTAATTTTAAAGTCATTTTTTTGTTTCAGGAAGAAAGACCTTTTAAAAATACGAAGTTAATGTTAAATCTGTTTTCAGTCCTGCAGTATGAGCTATCACAAAGTGCTACATAACATAAAATGCTTTCACATTCTCAAAACTTTAAGCTGCATAACATCTTCTAAATTACATATTTGGTTGTTCTGGGAAAAGCTTGACTCCCAATAATTAGGGATTTTATTAGTCATGTAGGAGGCTAAGGGTCAAGACTTTGTGACAATTTGCAAAGTAAATCAGCTCTATCAGTGGTAATATCTCAG
>NW_010181812.1:0-13785 GCF_000695765.1 Mesitornis unicolor
CAAAGATGATTGAGGGAATGGAGCATCTCCTTTATGAGCGGAAGCTGAGGGAGCTGGAACTCTTTAGGTTGGAGAAGAGGAGACTGAGGGGTGACCTCAGTACTGTTTATGAATTTGTAAAGGACGAGTGTCAGGAGGAAGGAGCCAGACTCTTCTCAGTGATAGCCAATGGCAGGACAAGGGGAAATGGGAGCAAGCTGGAGCATAGGAGGTTCAACTTGAAGATAAGGAAAAACTTTTTTACTGTGAGGGTGACAGAGCACTGGACCAGGCTGCCCAGAGAGGTTGTGCAGTCTCCTTCTCTGGAGACATTCAAAACCCTCCTGGACTTGTTCCTGTGTGACCTAGTCTACGTGATCCTGCTCTGGCAGGGGAGTTGGACTAGATGATCTTTTGAGATCCCTTCTAACTCCTAATATTCTGTGATTCTGTGAATCCTGAAAATGAATTTGGGTTGTTTTCAGAAAATGTGGTGAAGAACACACTGGACAACATTCCAGGACAGAGTGTACTACAACCGTTCTGCTTGGAGTTTGTTTACTTTTAGATTGAGAAATTTTCATTAAGAGTGTTTTTTTAAGTTTTCCATCATAACAAATCCTTTTAAAGATATTTAGCTACTACTGTTTTTAAAGTGATATATAAGTTGAGCATTAGACGATGAAAAATTGTAATTTGCATCATATAATGAACAGCATTGCTTTCCAGGAAATGTTATGCAGTACCTGTTCAGTGCAAGAATCTGTCTGATATTTTTAATTTAAATCCTTAATTATTTGTTTCATAGCAGATTTAACTGGTATAGAATTCAGTTACATTCATCCTTTCCTGATGCTTTTCTCCCCTTTCAATGAATCATATTCACATTTAAGAAGTAGCCATTGAAAATATCTGTCCCTCATCCATTTAACGGAAAATGAAGATGGTTTTCCAAGGAATATCCACTGAGAAGCACTCAGTGCAGAACTGCTAATAACATTTAATGTATTTTCTTTTCATTTAAACCAGAGAACTCACTAACAGAAGCCATGGAAAGGTGCCAAAACATTAAGTTTCTTTACATTTCATTTTCTTTTTCATTTGAAATGATCCTCTGGTATGTCACTGCATAAAAAAGTGGGTTTTATTCTAGAAGTTTTTCTGTGGTATGTTTTTAGGGTATTTTTAAGAACAGGCAACCTTTTCTGTTAAAATAATGTCTAATTGGCACTTTGTAGATGAAATACTATAAAATGCATGGAGAATGAACAGCTTAGCTGATGATGTTTTTAACAGATACTCAGAGGAAGAGATTAGAGAGAAAATCCATGGGTTTTGCTACCACTACTTAAACTGCAGTTGAAAGCATTAAAATTCTTTTAAATACCCAATAGTTCTGGCCAGCTAGAGATAATTAAAAATCAAGCAAGGATAAGGTAATGTTTCTACTGCCCTGAGATGATCTCTGTAGTTCAGTGACAAGTATTTCTCTTTATCTATAGTATTCAGATTTCCTTGTATTTCCCACCATTGCTCCTATACCTGTTACTATGAAATTCCATGTTGTTTATTTAGTATTTTTTTCTATATTGGCATATACTCAATTACTGATGACATTCACTGAGGTTAGAGCTCTATGTTTTTATCTTGTATGTGTTTGTAGCATGCATTCATGGAGCATCTGTCTATCTCAGAGCTTTTATTGTCTCTGTCCTTGTGTCACACTACTGAAGTAGGGAAGTACTCCCCCAACTGCTTTACAAAGTGGAAACAGAAATGCTAAACAACCAAGACATTTTCTCAGTACCAGAGGAAAGGCTGTGATAGATCAATGTGTTAATCCATTTTACTCAAGTTACAAGCCAGTGCTTTACCCACTGCATCCTGCAAACTTAGAGATGCCCCAAACTCTCTGTAAAGTCTAGGAGTAAAAATTGGGATCACAGCTACTTAACAGTGTGGAATTAAAAAAAGAATAATAAAACAGTCATTGGACAGTATCTCTCTCACCAACTGAAAAGTCTGCTGATGCCTCAAGCTGTCTTTGTGATAGCTCTTTCGTCACACTCAGTGGCTGTTACAGTGGTGGCTGGGACCTGTAGTTGTACTCCTTCCAGGAAGAGATTAATAGATTTTAATTAACAGCTTATACCACGATGAGATAAGCATTAGAAAAGAACAGGAAACATTGCCTCTGGTCCAAACTACCTATCTGAGTCTCACATTCCTCTGCTTTCCTGCCTCTCCTTGCAACAGGCTGCATGTTCAGGGCTTGTTCTGGAGTACAGTCACAGAAAAATGGCTCTGCCGCTGCTCCTCTTTCTATTCCAGCTCCTCCTGTGCTCCTGTCTATGTCTTCCTCTTTTCACTTTGATTCAGCCACTATCTCTACATGTATATTTTGAATGGCATTGTACTGCCTGTAGCTAAAACAAAGATGTCCATTTTAAATTAAATGAAATCTGAAAAACAGTTTTTACAAATACCTTACACTGAAACCCAGTTCTTGTTTTGACCAACTGATTAAGATTTAGGCAATCTCAGTCATTCAATTGAAGCCAACTTTAGTCATAGTTCTTTTACATTTCTACATAGGATGACCTGCCAGTACCTGGACTCCATCCTTATCTTTTTTTTACCAAGAGTTTTTTCTAGGCAATGTGATTGCTTCTTTTCTATCATGGGTTTCATTGTCACTCTGAAGTTGTGCTTCAGGAAAGGTGTATAGAGAATCATGCAGAGGCTATACTATCCTATTCATTTACAAATCACCACTTCCGATTCCAAATGTGACTTTTTTTTTAACCTTCCACACAAGAACCTACAGAAAAAACTTTATGTTAATCTCCTGTTGCAAATCTCCATTTCAGAGTTTGAGAGATGTTTCTCACTTCCCATCTGTACTTATCTTTTTCAATTTTTAATGTTTTCATTATGAATTTTGACTGGAGCTCTGCAAGAAAAGGGACACAGTACTTTTTCAAGCTTTTCCTGTTGCTATGAGTACTACTACCAATGAAGATACCTTTTCTGAATGACACTGAAAGGTGAGATAAACACTAAGTAGAGCTGTAAAATGCACTATGTAACATGTTCCAAAAAGTTCCCTTGCACCTTCTTTCTTTAATTTAGCTGTCAAGGACACTATTTATTTGCAGTTTGGTTTTATGGGTTATTGTGTATATTTGAGCATAGATATCAATGCCACATATAGTCATGTTGGATAAACTTAAGTATAAATAGTAAATAAATTAAAAATAATCAAGATCATAATGAATCAGCATTTTCTGTTCTGTGAATTCAGCAGGTATGATTTGAGTGATAAATGCCTCTAAGGACAGAATTTTGCATATAAATATGAATTTTACTTTAAGACTAGTACAGTAACATCGTAAAGTAAACACTATGATTCCCTTTATACCAGTTTGAGCTACCAGTGGTGCTGTGGCTCAGTTTGTTAGATTTTATTTATTCATTCATTCATTTGGTTTTTTTATGTAGATCTACAGCTGTTTTCACTTATTCCAGTATCAATTTTGGGTGAGTGGAGACATAATCAATTTTGGATTTCATGCTGCTTTATTCAGCCAATAAACCACTTAAAGATTTTATGGTCCTTCAGCTCTGCGACCAATGGGTGTTTCATTTGCTTTTCTTTACTTTACTGGTCAAAAAAAATTACTATTTAGCTGTGATGGGTAGACTGTCCAACCAGAAAAATAGAAAACTTATTAGAAATAGCTACAGAAGTTTCCAAGTAAATAATCAGCTTTGGGAAAAACCTAGATACTTGTCCTTGCATAAAACTTTTTATTAAAGAATAGCATTCTGTAAGTAATGCATAAACAAGCACAATTATTGTGGCCATGTTTTCTTTCTTAAATGTTTCTAATTGGTGATAAATCTGAAAATAAAATACTGAATTTTAAGGTGGCATAATTTATTTAAACTGTTTTCTGCTAAGCAGATTGGCATTTCTAGTCTAGATCTAAAGTAATCTTCAGAACTTCTCTAACATTTATAAAAACCATAAAGTTACTCATAGCCTGTGACCATGGGCACTCTGCATATTTCACCTTATTTATATATCTGCCTGAAGAGCAAGTTTCTGTTTGAAATTTAATTTTAAAACAAGTGTGTCACTGGTTTTACTTTTGAGTTTACCCACTTACTACTACTACTTTCTCTGAAACAAGAAGCAATCTACTGTCTTTAGTCTTCTTGAATTACCTATTCACAGATCTGAAATGGTTTTGGTAATATTAAGGGTTCTGGGTTCTACACTGCTTACTGTGCTAGTTAAGCCAATTTTGGATTTCATCTTGATGTGCTGTATTCTGTAAAAAAAATTAGATTCAATTTTTGTCTTGACAGACTTACCCATGTAATAAATTTAATTAGCAGCAATATTAGTGGTTTTGCCTGCATGTCTTAGGCTGATTGACAGTGCTTCACACTCATAAAGATGTCATTGTTAAATTCACATAAGTATAGACACAGTGTGAATAAGCAGCCTTTTGTGATACGTGCCTGTTTCTAAGATATTTACCACAGAAATTCAGGATCAGTATTTTAGTTTAGTAGGTATAATCTCTAATGAAAGAACAAAAGTGTATAATGTCAAACAAAATGCAAAACAGAAACAAGATGCAGTCCACTCTGAACTTACAGAAATCACAAGATAAAAAAAGGAATCCATGTTGCTGACAAAAACTCTCAAAATGGCTAACCAAAGAAAAGGCCTACACTGTACACAACTGTAAATAAACAGTTCCACTCTGGAGAATTTACCCATAAATATGCAGTAGACACACTACTGGTTAAGCAAAATTGTCAATATATAAACATTAAATGCATATATTTAATTTTTGTGTCTTAAGCCTGATGTGAAAAGTAATAATTAATGTAAGATGGATGTTACATTACGTTAAATAATACGACTGCAATGTCTGAATCACAGCCACTGACATAATTTTTGGATGTGAAGATTAAGTCTGTATGTTAGATGACATAAAAAGTCGTGAAATGGTCATGAAATGTGGTAAAGAAGTCTTAATCCTCATATGTTGTTGATTGGACTCCATTGCACTTTAAAAGATGTGACTGCGACTGCATGGTAGGAGGATTCTTGTACAAACTGTAACACTGAGAGTCTGTAGGAACTACAGAGGTCTGATTAAGTCAGGGTAGTATTGCTTACGTTCATGCACGACAATGTCTGGAGATTTTAACTACAGTGTTGCCTTCCCCGTAAGACTCGCCCTCATTCCACTGGTGGGAGAGAAGACAGCACACTCAGATTTATCCCTTTCTGCCATCTGGGAGACAGGCATGCCAAGTAAGTGCTGGCAACGCTGAAATCAATGAGGATCTTTTGTTGTCTTCAGAGGAGTTAGGTTTTTCTCTCCGTGTGTCACCAGAGTGATCCTGAGTTCCAGCTGGCACTCACACTCATACTCTGCTGGTGCCAGGTATCCACGTTCTCCTGGCCATTGCTCAGGGGCTGTGTAGGCCTCCTGGCTAATTTAGTCGCTGCTCTGCACACAGTGTCCAGAATCTCACTTTTCAAGAAAAGTCCTTTTGTAAAGCACATAGGCTTTCAGGCAAGAAGCACACTTTAAAATGGTGCAAACTTGCTATGGAGTTATTCAAGGAGAACCTTGACTTTTCTTAAATTTTGCGGTTGCACTAGCATGCCTTGTGAAAATAACATTATTATTTCAGTTCTCTGAACTGTTGAATAAACCTGTACAGATAACTCAACCAACCTGATGAGTGTAGTTTGAAAAACTAGAAATGTCCTGACTTCAAAATTATTAGTTTTCCAAAGTTACCCTTTGAAATATAGTTCTCTGATAGTTTTAAAAATTCATTCTTATACTACTTAATTTGTTTATACTGAGCAGTCATGGCTCTCTTCAAAGAGATAGTTAAAATATGCAATATCATGGGTTTTCCACTATTCCTGATTCAGGTGAATACAAAGGGATTGCTATTCCATACCAGATTTTACTGTCTATAAAAAGGGACAGGTGAAACATTGCAGAAATGTAAAGCACAAACCAACCAAATAAAAAATGGTTTTGAAGACAATAATTGTGAGAGCAGTAAACAGATCATAAGTTATTAAAGGGTATTTGAATGATCTTTCAGAAAAAGAAACTAAACTCCTATAAGTTATTTATGTTGTAGGAAAATTAAAATGCTAAAAAATATTAGCAGAGCTAACAGATTTTGCAATAAGCTCTATATTTAAGTGATAACTTGTCAAGTAGAAGAGAAAAAAATAGAATCATGAAGAGCAAATAAAAAGAGACTTCTTAGAGATGAAGAAGTACAACCTCAGCAACTTATGTCTATTATTTACTGAAAAGTATATCAATATTTTCCCAATTTATTTAATCTTATCAGCAGTTATTTCTTTCTCTGTAGGAAGCCTATGCATACTTGTGCGTCATGATTTCAAAAGAGGAACTTTTCTTAAAAGAAAAAGAGACTTAAATAAATGTTAGAGTAAAATTTTCTTGTCTTCAAAGCAAACAAAATAGATTATGGACTTAATCATACTGTATTATTCTTGGCTTTGCTTCTGTATAGAATACTTCAGTAGTTATGAACCTAGTTGAATGCTCTCTCCTCAACATTCATGTAACTTGGGGCCCTATATTAGATCTTGTGTTCCTTAACATGCACGGTGTCTGGGCAATAACTAGGTACTCTGCTATCTCTGGCCTCCTGGGCTTAGCTGTGGTGCAAATTCTCTGCTCAGTTGCCCTTCTCAAAAATGGAGTCTACACAATTCTACTGTTTATGGACTTATGCTCTTTTAATATATCTGTGAAAATGATCCCTTCAAGGTTCAACATCTTTCTGCATCTTTTCGTGTTGTATTTTGGAAATTCAAATTTTTATTCCAATATCTACAAACAAAATGGGGTAGCCAATTTATAATTTATTTTTTTTTAATTTTTGTTTTGGCTTTGCTTCCTCCTTTGCATAATTATACTTCCTAAGGCTAGGTTATTCCCTGCTATTTTGTTTTGAGTCTTGTTTAGATAGGGTGATGTGCGTGTTGAACTTGACTGGTTCCAGTTCCTCATCTGAATATAGTCTTTTATATATATATTCCAAAGTACTAGACTCCCTGAGTTTCATATGTACATATTCCTCAGATCGTTAAAACTATGCAGATGAGAGGAGCTGCAAAATTTTGCCTTAATAGTGAGAGATTTGGAGTACTCCAGTCACAGACTGCCAGGGAGTTAAGAGAACATTAAAGATCATGTTGGATTGACACTGTTTTTGAATGAGTTGCCTAATAGTACATAAGTATTTTCCCATTATTTGAATGACAAAATATTTCATTATGTTTCTGTGCTTGCAAAATCCTAACTCAGATGTCCATTATTAACTTTAATATCTAGCAACTATACAGGTTTAGCCCAATCAGTTTGGCAATTTGCTATCACTACCAGTAATGTACATTTCGTGGAAACTGGCATTTATTAACACTAGTGATCAGCATTTGCTTACTTTAGCCTCTCTGTGAAATCCAAATAGAGATAGGAATGCTTCAAGCTGTGTTTGACTTTACCAAGTCAACCCTGAGTTTACCTTGTGGTAAAAACAAAGTAATTCACATTCACTATCATTTTTCAATTAGTTTGTTGTTACTGGTAGAAGCCTAATTTTATTACAATTTAAATTTGACATGGAAATATATTTGTCTTGAAAATGAATTACTTTCTACCAATATATTTCAAATCTAGCTTTGTGAGAAGAGTGGTTGATGAAAGTAGAATAACTTAGTGACTGTTCATCTGAGATATAAGGGAATAATATTTAAGATTCCATGGACTCTGAATTGCTCCTACTCATCCTGTGCTATTGTTGTATTATAAGGCCACTGTCTGTTCTTGATTACTTCTGTTTAGTTGTTAATTTTTTAAGTGTTTTGTATTTTTCTTCTCCAGTACACTTCTAAAATCAAATATCAAATATCAAATCTTGTTTTGCATAATGGCAAAGTTTTTTTCTAGGCAGCTTTGTTAAGTATCCCGTGGGGGATTTTTTGCTGGCTTGGGTTTGTTTTTCTTTTCTTTTTTTTCAGTGAGGTCTTAGACTAGGTAACTGTAACATTTGATGCTTCCCATCTCATTTAGATCTATCAAAGTAATCACAGTCAGACCCTGCAATTACTTCAATGGGAGGACAGTTGCATTTCTTTGCAGTGTAACCTTTATCATGAGGGAGTACAGAAATCAGAGAAATATAAGCCCACTCCCTGTAGGGGTTGACTTTCAACGAATAATCTATCGTCTGTCTCTCTATTTTATTTTATTACATCTATCTTATGTAACCTATTTGAAGTTCCATGGTGACTGGTGAGTGCTGAATGTCGATGACAGCTGTGTTAAGCCAGCCAGGAATATTCATTATTTCCTTGTGTGTAGTTTTCAGTTTCATTTCTCTGATATGTGGAACTATTCTACTAACTTATTAGGAAGTATTTACATTTATGAACATTTACTTGAGAACTTAAATATGAAAAGAAAAGGAATTTTTAAGAATTAGTGTTTTAGTAGAATACTATTTGTTTATGCCAGTCTTCAAAGGTCCAGTGTCCTTTTATACCAATTAGTTTATCAGTCTAACATAGACAATAAATGCTATTTTCTTAGCCAACAGTACATAAAGTAGTAAGACAATACTATCATTCTATATGTTTTAATTTCTCTGGGCCAAATGTGCAAAAGTTTCCTTAAAATTGAATGAACTCAGAAGATTCTTCAGTACAACTTAGGAATTCACCCCTTTTTTTTTGTTAGCAGAATACCTTTAATTGCTGTATTGTTATGGCTCAGGGCCCAATAAAATTTTGAAAACTATCAAAATTGAAAGGCACATTTCATGCTTAATACCAGTTTAGCAGGTGGGTGCCACCTTAAGGAGAGTTACAGAATTAGCTCACAGTCAAAACTTCCTTTGAACCTCCAAATTCTTCTAGGGCAGTCATTTGGAGTTTCTTACAGCTCAATGTGTGTTAAAGGCTTTTATTTTATTGGAGAGAAAGAGATAAGAGAAGACTGTGACCACTTTCTGTAGAAAACATCTACAAAAGAGAACATCCCATAGAAGGAAATAGGAACATGAGCATGTAAACTGCAACATACAGACAGTGTAATGATACCATAGTAAGATGAATATACTGCAGAATTACACAGACATTATGGTTGGAAGAGACCTCAGAAGGTCTCTAATCCAACCTCCTGCTCAAGGCACAGTCAACACTGAGTTTATGTTGGTTTGCTCCAGTTGAGTCTTGAAAATCTCCAACTACTCACATTACTTGGTTTTGATCTTTGATATCCTTTTCAAACTATTCTAGGTGGTTGAAATTTGCTTACTGCTTACTCCTTACTTAGCTTTAAAGACAGGGTTATAGCAGGATGGGTAAAGATCTAGATAATACAGCCATGCTGAATCCGTCTTAATATGTCTCTCTTTGAAGCTAGACTGCACTGCTTCCCCTTATACTTCTAATCACATGTGCCAAGAACAAGAAGACCATGTGACAAGGGGGCATTTAGGAAGTCAAGGCATGTAATGAATGTCCTATACTGCAGTGAAAACTGATTTCTACACTTGTAAGGTTTTCCTGCTGTAAAACTTCTGGGACAAGTAGCATAGTAGGATAGTGGAGCATGATATTGTTAACAGTTTAACTATTTGAAGTTTTCCTGAGCTATAGATGAAATATTAATATCTACCAGAGGAAGAAGTGCTATTAATCCATTCCTCATGAAAAGCTTCTAGTCAATAACTGTGTGCATGCTGTGGTTGTCATCAGTGAAAATGGAAAGCTTTTAATATACATAACAGATAACAGTTGTAATTGCTGTTCTCTTTCTTTCCTTTCACTAATCCAGGGAATAAACTGCATCTTAAACAATAAATAGCTGCATTTTGGCTAACTACTTATTTTAAAATGCTTCTCCAATTGTAAGCTTTCTCACACTCTTTTTTGTAATGCTATATGTCCTTCCAGAAAAAAAAAAAAAAACAAACAACAAAACCACTTGTCCTAAAATTTGCCTCAGCTTCTACCAAATGAGGAGAGTTTTGCTGTTACTAAATTATGTATTACCTCAGTTTGATTCTAATAAAAATTCCAGCCCACTAAATGCAAGACATAAGCGAATATTCATAGCTAGCTTTTTCTTTTAAAAGTTTAAGCACCATTTTGAAGGCAAAAATAGGTACAGAATATCACTGTTTCATTACTTTGTGCAGTCTTTAGTAAGTGTTGCAAATATTGTGAAAAGGTATCAAAAATGTGAAGGGTAAATAACTTTAATGTTGATACTAACACAAGATCTAATTAGGAGTTTTTCATTTCACTCATTCATTAAAGTAGTTGAACTACATATTTGATTTTCTGTGAGTAGACATCAGTGTGGAGCCATGAGAGGTTTGCTGAAGTGAACAAAGTTATCCAGACAACTAAGTAACCAATCCTGCATACATCTACGTGCATGTTTGAACTTTTTACATATCGGTAAAACACTGAACTACTTAGGCACAAAGATAAGTATGAACACATTTGGAGAATTGTGGCTATAAATTCAGATCCACAATATGATTGAATGAAAAGAGTATTTCCAATGGAATTTGATATAGACCTAAAACAGGACAGCAAAAACAACTTCTCTTTTTAAATTAAATCAAATTGAAATGCAAATCTACAAAGTGAAAGGATTTTTGCCTACTGAGCTTTCTAACCCTCATAAACAGAATGATGACTACATTTCAGATCTATGGAGGATATGCACTTTCAACAGGAATTTTAAAGATATCTTACCAAATAAATGTATCTGGTCAGCCTTGCAAAAACGCTTTAGAAAATATTTATACAACGTAGTAAGTGAATTTACATTGCTCCCTATGTCTTCTCCTCCTGGCAGTATTCTCATAAATGACCTTCAGAAGCATGGAACTTGAAGGCTGAAAGACAAAAACCCCCATGGTTATAATCATGTACATTTGAATATTTGTTGACGTTGAATACAAATCCTACATTCATGTATTATATGCTTTGTTCACCGTATCGATTATTCAGCTAAGTAAAGCAGCCATGCATACATATAATTTCATATGATTTGTGAAACAGCCTAAACAACAGAAACAAGTACTGTTTTCAACAAAACTAAACAGAAGATCAAAGTATTACTGTTAAGTTTGGTATCTAGTAGCCAATGCATCAAAAAGTTGTCTTGCATGATGTTGGAGTCAAAACTTTTGAGTGATTATTTACATAAATATCTTTTGATTAATTGTGAAGTAAAAAGGTCCAGTTTACAAAATCTTATTTCTATACATTTGCAATTTTGAAAATGCATTTATGAGCATTATCACTTGTTTATGCAAGTAATAAATTATACTTTCTCTGGAAAATTGCAGACTAATTTCACACCTTTTAGTTTAACTAAGCTGTCTTGACAGAATGCTGGGATTTGAAATATCACCCAGTAAAATGCATGATCTGAAAGGCTGCTGCTGTTAATGTCATTGTTAATCACTTTTGTTACAGTAATTTCCAACAGCCAATCATGAGTGTTCTCTATTGTGCTAAACAGTGTACAAATACAGCAATGGTGGGATAAGACAGTAACTTGGAGAGAAAAGTTAAAAAGTAAGAAGAATGTAGCAACGACAATGACAAAGGCAAGAGCAAAGCTGAACGGAGGAGGCACTTCTTCTGTTTTATGGCAAGGACATACAGTGACCATAGACCAGTTTCCCCTTTTGAAAGGGATGCCCCATTTAGATCCCAGCACCTAATAACCATGCGCTAAATCAGACTGGACTTCTGTTATGGTTTCACAAGGCTGTCAGATTCCTTGGAGGGGCTGGGAATGGGAGCTTTACCCCATGCAGACCCTCATCAAGATGAAAGACACTGCTGGAACAGAAAAAAAAAGCGTGGTTGTGCAGAGGTTCAGCACAGGGCAGCCCAGTCATAACTGCAGAAAAGTCTCAGAGGCTGTGACTCCCCATCTGGCTTCTTTCTGTGACAATTAAGGCAGGAGAGTCCTTCTGAAGTTTTACCTCATTGGCCTGGGCAATAGAGGGGAATCACTGCAACTCTGTTTGCCCACAGTCTGTTGTCTGCTGTTTGAATGTTGCCAGGATACAATTATTATGGAAGAGTTTATTGATTATCTTAAAATAAGAGCTTACAGATAAGTGTCTTTTCAGCTTTGTCTCCTTTTCTAACAAAATGACACATTAGATGCCATACAAGTTATTAGATGTCTAGCCTGTATCAGATACAGAACGTCACAAAAAGATCACACAGTTATCACAAGCCAGCAGAGTTGAGGATTTAAAATCCTTGTCTGGATTATAGCCCTGGTGTAAATATATGGGAAACTGTTCCTTTCAGTGGAACTTTACTGAATGTACCAGCTAAGAATTTGGTGTTAAGGGCTCAAAGTAGCGCTGATAGCATGCTTCTTTCCCCATGGTAAATGAAAAGAAATAACAGCAGCAACAAATCAACAGCATAACTTTAAGAGTAATTGTATTAGAGTCTGAAAACAATCAGTATCTAATTTGTCAACACCTCCCTCCTTTTCAAAAATCTCATAATATTGCAGATGCAGAACTTAGCTGAGGTCTTGCATTTTGCTTTTATTACAGGAATTTAATTTTCATGGAAAGAGGTAATTGGATAGCATTAGAAAATTAAGTAATGTTTTTAACCACTGAACAGACACAAGCATACTGTATTCAACATCTGTCTTAGCATCTGTATTGTAACTTGCCTTATACTTCATCCTAGGTGAAAGAGTAGTTTAGTTCCAGTGACAATGTACGTAAATTTTCCGTGACCAAATATTTTAATCTTTAGCCTGTCTGCCACAGGTAATCTAATCAAAACAGGTATTTTTACAGCACTCACTACTGCAGTTTCTGAGTGCCTTTCAAATATTTTACATTATTAGCATTTTAAAAATAAGAAAAATAGGTTATGTTTCTATAAATAAATATATAGATATAAGGATAATATCTTTCTTCCAGCATAATCTGCTGCTTCAGCAAGTTTTTTTAACCTCTTTATTTCACTTTTTTTTTCTTTTTTTAAAATTCTCTTTCATCTTCTTAGTCTATTGTTTTTATAGAGGAGACTTTGTAACATCACTGCAAGAACTGGTAAGGGAATCCAGTTTTTATGAGTACTGTCTGTTGGGTACCCACTACATTTAACAAAACCAAAACCCAAAGTTCATTTTTCAATAGGATTACATTTAACTTTGCATTTTGTTCAGCCATGTATCTCATGCTTAGCGAGTACTTAATTTCCATTGACTCCAATGAACTTTGCTTGAAGTTAATAATATAATTTACATGTATTTCCAAATGGGGATTAATCATGCTAGATTAGAGCATTAGATTTCAAAAAATATCTGTAAAAAATTTCTGCCCATGGAACAGATATTGATGAAAACCTCAGGATTTCTTCATTTATTGCTGTTAACTCAATTTAAGTTGATTGATTCTGTCAGAGAATAGAAATAGTTAAGAAATCTTTTGTCCTGAAATCTTCATAGATTTGGACCTGGGTTTAGAATCCAATGTGAAATTGCTGAGTGCTGAGTAAATGTTTTCAACACTAGCATAATACTTTTCCACTTTACTTATCGCATAGCAAATGTACTGTCAAATTTTGCACTGCGGAGCTTGCTAAAGGGGAAACACAAATGGACATGCAGGAGTAATGTATGGCATGCACACAGGAAGAGC
>NW_010181812.1:13816-16332 GCF_000695765.1 Mesitornis unicolor
AGTAAACCAGTTCTGCAGCAACTCCAGTATAGGTCATTAAGAAATGAGAACCATATAGGACAGTCATGCTAAACTGTAGCACTCTGTGTTCAGTTTTTAGTCCTTGAAACCAGTGAACTGTGCGTCAGGTTTAATTATTAAGACATTTGGGTGGCAAAGGTGAAAATACTGAGGGATAAGAAATTAAACAAAACAAGTGACTGCTTGTGTGGGTGGTGAGAAACAGCAATGTTTCTGTTATGAAGGTAGAAACAGTCGTCATAGATACAGAGAGAGCGGGTTTGAGAGCCAGCTAAAATGTCCGTGGAAAGTCAGCCAATATGTAGCAATATTGCTAAAAGTGAAAGGAAAAAGATAAATGTGTGGGAAAAAACCAAGATGGTGGAGTTCATAGTTTACAGCTATCCAGTTTTACTTTCAAGGGTAAATATAGCAGGAGTATCGCATCTCTGAGTCCCAAGAATCTGTGAACTCAAGGTTTTGTTTAGAGCTGTATCCTCTAGGAACAGTGCAGACACCAGGAACTGAAGTTTCTGGGTCCTGAGCTAACACAAGAAATAACTGTGAGCTTTTTAATGCTCTTCAAAACTTCTTTCAGATCAATATCCTTTGCTGGCATTAGAAAAGGTTTTAAAATTTCTGCCAGGAACTGTGATAAGATGGTGCTAAGGTTTGTTTTTTTGGTTTGTGTGTGTTTGTTTGTTTTTATGTGTGGAATCTATTAGAAAATATGGCAACATTTTTTATGATTCTTCTGCTTGCAATTAAGTCAGTAAAGCCATCAAAACGTCTCAGATATTTGGCCACAAAGCAACAAGGGTTTAAAGATAATACTATAGATTTTTTGTAAGGAAATTACAAGAAGAAAACAAGCAGATATTATTTATGAAAAAAAAAGAAGAAAAAAATAGTTACTATGCCAGGGAAAACATTGAAGATTGCTTACCAGGTCTTTCTTAGGATAGCAGCACAAGGCAGGAAATCTCATACTACTGGGAAATCTCTAAATATGCCAGAAGCAACTGACAAGTGTAAAGCTATTCTTAGAGTACAGCAAAGCTACAAACAAGCTAAAAAATGTTTCAACAGTATGTCTGACAACAGAATAAAAAAATTAAAGACATGACTTCAGTTGTAAAGTCAACCTTGTACTGAAAGGGTGTTAAGCTGATATTTGAATTTTACTGCCTTCTCAGGTGATGTTTGGATTACTTGCTGTGTATATTTGCACAGTTTTCACCGCATCATTCAAAATGAATCTGATCTAAAGCAAAAATATCCTTATAAGTAATAATGGAATAGGAGCTTCATAATTTAACTGGAAAGGAGGATAACATAGTAATGATGTAGCATTTATACTGGTGATATAACAGCAGTCATGTGAATGTAGTTAGATCTATTTTCTCCTCCTTGGTCTCAAACATTTCCATACAGAACAAAAACGAACCCTTACTTGAATAGTGGAGCTAAAATTCTTCTTTGTTATTATTAGAAAGACAGAATTCTGGTTTTCTCATTTCATTCTTACAGTGCTGTATGCACATTTAGAATTTATTAACATTTTTAAGTTTGTTTTTCTGGCTAGAAAATGCTGATCACAGCTTAAAATGTCATCATCAGAGAACTCTTTGTGTAAAACAGCATCCCTTTTTCTCTGGAGGCATCTAAATTGGTTGTACAGCTCTCCCAGTTGAGGATAACATGTAACAAGCAGGAATAGAAATGTACTTTTTTAGACTGCGGTTGAATCTCCAGCATGTTCTTTCGTGTTATTAATTATTTTTGTATCTACAGCACACTTTTTATTTTGTTTTACCTTAGGCTTTTAAGCCCTGATTTGAAGTCTTGAGAATTACAGAGGCTACTGGGTAAGACTCTTGTCCATCCATAAGTTGCCTTTCTTAGCAATTATTCTTCAATAAGAATGGTTTTATCTGGATAGCAGGTAGTTAGCCTTAAACAGGTACATTTTAAACACTTTGACAACTGATCTCTTACATACACCATTCGCAACCAATCTTCAGTTCAAGAATCAGAAAGAGGTGTTACTTGTATCCCATATAGGTATCTATTACTGAAAGCGTTGGAGAAGCTCTACTCTTCACTTTTTGGGAATGAACATTCGTCTTCTAAATACACTACCATTAAGAAGTTTTCATAGAACGGTTCTTTAATAAATGTTTGTCTGTGGAGGTGCCCCAACTCTTGGGGTGTGCCTTTAAAAGATGTAGCTTGGTGGATTATAGGCTTGGCATCTTCGAGCTGTGAAACTAAAGAACCCAAGCCTTCTTTTCTGCTTTCTAACTTGTAAGAATTCATATAAAATTAGAAAATTAGTCATAATTCCAACTCTTACTGCATTCTGTTAATTACATGTCTGTGTCCCACACATACTATACTTTATGTATCCAGTTTAAGGTCCATTTCTTACTTGCTTTCTAACATGTAGAGAGTGAAGAAAGCAAACTAATCATACGAAAGGTCATGAATTTGCTGGACAGCACATTGTCTCTTTC
>NW_010181812.1:16363-42769 GCF_000695765.1 Mesitornis unicolor
GACTTCCTCTGACTTCTTTACTGACATGCCAAATCCACAAGGTTTGGAATAGGTTTGGTATCAAAAAGCATATGGGAAGGAGCTGCAGACTTGCCACACTGAACAGATATTCTCACCCAATCTGTCATAGCAGTGATTTATTCATGCTGGCTACAGATCATTTTGAGGAAGGATTCTGAACAGTGCAAGTCATGCCAGTCTCAATAATTTAGGGGACTAACATGTTTCTTAAGACAAAGATCCAAGATTTTCCTGTAGTTAGGCAGATGTTCCCTTATCTTTCTTTCATCAGTAAAAATGTTGCACCGCAGGCTTTCTAAGGCATAATTTCTGCAGGTTTATATATAGAGTTCTTTCAGTTTCCACAACAAAGTAAGTTATTAAGACAGAAATCACTGCTGAATCAAAACAATTGTACAGATCAGGCTCTGGCTTCTTTACAGTGAGAGTTAGGGAATCACATCTGCAATCTGCACTTGAGACCTTCTGTAAGACTTGCCATTTATTAATGAATATTCTGCAAAAGTATCCTGTGGGGTAACTAAAGAAAGATTCACTTCATTGCTCCCTAAGCTGGCAAAAGCATCAGCACACTTAGAAGAACAGCTCTCGGGTAAATAGGGAAGTTGAGTGAGATGTCCCAGCCACACAGCAATCTCTTATGATGCTTTGTCTGCTTTCTGTAGCATTTTGTTGCACAACGAGCACCATGGGGATGTCATCAGGACAGTAGGTTCTCACTTAAACTGGAAGCAGACAAGATTGTCATGGAATTAATTCAGCCAAAGACACTGCAAATGTTGGAGCTGGGCAAAGGACCAGAGTGCACTGTCCTTTTCTCCTCATCCATTTACCCCCAGGCAAATGTGGTCTTGGGTTGGCTGAGACAAGTGAGTGTTCAGTAATGGGAAAGGACAGAGATTACTAAGGATTCCCATCCTAGGTCTGCCTTCAGCTCCTCAGCCCGGTTAACACAATGAGTATTTGCATAAGCCCTGAGATGAATCCATGTTGATGCTGCTAAGCCAAGACTTTCCAATTCCTTGGACCAGTTCTGTCCAGTGGGGGAGAGTTGGTTTTCAAATTTTATAGCTAGATCTGTGTGACAAGTTTATGGCTGTTCCAGATTTCCATCTTTTCATTTTAATGCCAAACTGCTTTGCGGTTACTTCCATTGCTTTTCTGCAAGTGTGGTCCTGCCGCTAAGAGATTGCAAACATAAGCTAATTGTTCTTTTATCTTTCTTGCCATTTCATTAGTGTTCTGGGACAGAATCCAACTGCCATGGAAGTTTTCTTAATCCTCCAACTGTAATTTCTTGCTGACCATTGCTGACCTGATAAAGATACTCTGACATTTTTCTTCTTTATTTTTTTTTCCCTTGGACTTTTACCCTATCTTTCTGGCTTTTGTTCCCAAGTGCTTATGTGAGGCGCAGATCCTGTCTACATTTTAGAATTATCTTTTTCTTCTGTAAGTGAAATTATCCTTCTTGTGCCTTAAAGATGTGACCGTGACCTCTTGTGGCTTAAACATTTGACCATTATCTTATTTACCTAGCCTTTCACTCACTCTTTTCTGTTTTGAGACTTTTTCTCTAATTCACTTTGCATTATTAATATTCCTATCTTCCTTTACCCTCGTTGTTTTGGAAATTCTCCTGTTTGTTCTCTGTATTACTACCGTGGGATGTCTGTAATGCAGGAATGAGCACTAAAGAATTTCTAGAAATGAGGAGAGACGACTAGCAAAAAGCAGCAAGACTTGGTAATCCACTAAAATTTCTTGTAGACGAAAGGACAGCAGAGTTTTTCTATGGGACTGTTTCTTTTGAAGTATCATCAAAGAATGGGGACATATCTGCTGAATATTACTGTAGTCCCAGCAGTGTGTTTACTCAACACCTGAAGTTCTAAAGGAGGATGGAGAAAAAGAAGTGACTGGATCTATTTAATGATTTACATAATGATAGTCAGGTTTAGCAATAAGTATTTACACATAAAGGTGTCTAGCATTTTCCATTACAAGACCTTGATATTTAACTACTTTTGTGAGTGGGCTACAGTTAAGCCCTTCAAACTAAAGTTTTGCCAAAGTCTTTTTATTATTTTACAGTTAAAGGAACTCAGCCTTTCTGATCATCTAGATCAATGGATTTCTTTTTTTATAGCCATTATACAGATGAGTTCTAACAATTCTTTTTTTGAAATGTCAGTGTGACATTTGACATGGAAAGAAAGAGGGAAGAGATACCACAGGGCATCATTTCAGGCTGTCATTTGTCCCCACTGCAAATTAATCTAGCTTTGTTTGAATGGGCAGTGATTTCAAATTAGGGTATGGCAGCAAACTCTAGGCACTAGAGATAGCATGCAGCCATCCATCCTGCAACTGAGCCGTGGTGCTGAGGGAGCAGACTCTGCTCCTGCTGAACAGACAAATGAACCCTGGGGGCTGCACAGGCCCTCACTCTGCCCGTGCCTCTCCTGGCACAAGGAACTGGCACCTATGTGGGATGGAGAACAAAAAAGACCAGTCTTTCTCCAGTGAAGGAGATGTGATGCAAGCCATCATCCACTGTGGGGAAAGGGAGGAGAGCAGAGCACAGAAGCCTCTAGCCCAAGTATTTGTGGCTGGTGGGGTGTTGCCTTCTGTGATTTTGTTGCCTTGATTGGCACAGGTATTTTCTGAGAGTCTGAGAGTCTTAAATGGCTCGTGTACATCAACATATCTCTGTAATAATGTTTTAGGTTTTGGTTTTTTTGTTTGGTTTTTTTTTTCAATGTGTCATTTAAACAAGGTAGAAGTTTTTATACATACACAGAAGACTTGTCTGGGAGCCATATAAGCATTATCCTCCAGATACCATCACACTTTTTTAACTATGGCTACCTAACTACATGACACCCACTATTCACAGTATAAGCACAGTTGTGAAAATACCTACACACATACTTTTACATGCACTGGAACAAGAGTCTATTAAAGCTGCAAATGCAGCACCTGAGACTGAGAAAATTCCAGAATTGAAGCTGCTTCTATGACCTTTATTTAACCACCTGTGTTTTTGAATTATGCTACCGTCTTTAATTGCATGATCAAAGTAAGCATCTCCTTATTAGTTCACAACATGGGTTTCTCTCACTGGTATTGAATAATGTGGTTACCTTCAGTGCCCCAGACTCATTTGCTGCAGAAATTTCTCATCTCTAATATGGGACTAATAACTATTAACCTGCCCAGCTATGGTCTTAGGTAGGTAATCCATGCTTAAGATGTACTCAGAAGCTGCAGTAAGTCAACTAGCCTAAGAAAATCTGACAAACTGAAGGTGGATGATATTCAGTAAATAAAGCACAAGGCTGGACTGGGAGATGAAAGTAAAAAGAAATATCGAACAGCAGCATCCAGTGAACTTCTGCTGTGATACATGAAGAAGAATTGGATGTTAATGTAAATTAACATGGGTAACGTCTCATTCTCACTTTTCTTAATCTTCCAGTGCTTTATTTAAATTTCCTATTTCCTTTGGATGCTTGGGAGCATCTTTTTTTTTTCTTTGCACAAAATACATTATTGTGTTTAGACAGGAAATTATTTTTGAAACATCTAAGCAATCAGCCCAGCAGCATATTCTAACTTAATCCAAGCATGAAATATAAGCATGAACTTTAGCTTGCATAGTTATAAAATTTTTCAATGGTTACAAAGTTATCCTGTTGATCTTAAGGTGGCAGCAATTAATACATGACAGTATTTTCCTACTGGGTGTTTCAGTACTTATTTCCACATACTGGGAAGAGTATGCACTTGATCTGGCACTCTGAAATGGAGTTGGAGGGTGGGAGAAACCTGTTCAATTTTCATTATACCTTACAGAATTTGGAATAATTCAGTCCAGTCTCTTCAAAACCACACTGCTTTTCCAAGCAAAGTTATCAGTCTGTCATGCTGTTGTCTCCTGTCATAAAACTGTCTTCACAGTCTCTTTCATGTGGCGATGCTGGGGGCACTGGCAAAGCTTCTTGGCTCAGTGTTGCTCAAATTTTTCGTGGCAAGCTAAGTCGGTGCAATGAAAGTCATATGGCTCTTCTGCCACAATGTGGGAGGTACCATGCCTTTCATTACTAATGTCATCAAATACCATCTTGGCATCTTGATATATTCCCACCCCATTTGAAGTATCAGCTTTTTATTCCCTCACTGTCAACCTTTCTTACCTCCTTATAATTTGTTGAGCTATTATCCTTTCAACAACTTGCCTTTTTTCTTTTTTTCTGAAAAGTGCTGGGAAAGGGTCTGTGTAACACTGAGTGTTTATCAAAATAATGGGTATGCTTTTCCATCTGAGCTGTGCATAGGGTCATAATGCCAAGAAAGATTTGTAGGAATCAAAGAATCAGAGGAAAAGCTAGGCTGGAAGGAACCCCTGAAAACCATCTCGCCCAACAGCCCTCTCAAAGCAAAGCAAAGTTGTGTGATCTTATGTTTGAAGGCAGCTTTTGGACCCTATAGTCATACCTTTGAGTTTCTTGACTTTTATTGCTATATCTCCTAAAGTTGCTATATCAGAAATTGTGCTGTAATTAATTCTATTAATGACACATGACAAAATCAAATTGTTTAATGTAAAGATTAAATAATTTCCTTAGATTCCAATTTGCTAAGTTAGGGCTGCTAGAAAAAAGAATAGGAAAAAAAAGGGCAGGTAGCAATAGAATGAAGGGGAATGGTTTTAAATTGGAAGAAGATATATTTAGACTAGATATTAGGAAGAAATTCTTTACTGTGAAGGTGATGAGACACTGGCACAGGTTGCCCAGGGAAGTTGTGGATGCCCCCTCCCTGGAAGTGTTCAAGGCCAGGTTGGACAGGGCTTTGGGCAACCTGGTCTGATGGGAGGTGTCCCTACCCATGGTAAGGGGGTTGGAACTGGATGATTTTTAAGGTCCCTGCCAACCCAAACCATTCTGTGATTCTATGATTCTATGATTAATATGTAGTCTAGTCTTAGCTTGAAATAACATCTACGATGAACAAACTTTGTTTTCCAGTTATACATCCAAACAGAACTGTAGCTATATTTTAATATGATTTTCTACACTATGCACATATTTTAATGATGGGTTTAGAAGAACTCTAGAACATTATACTCCAAAGGGTTGGTTTTTTTTCCTAAATCTTGCTGAACAAGTCCCCAGCCTTTGGGTCTTTCGTTAATCACCAGTTTGTTATAGAAAATAATCTTCTGAAGTTGTAAATGTTTCTTGTCAAAATTATTTTAAATAGCTGCTTTCACCTCATAATCAGTACTTTGTATATTTTTTTCTGTTTCATCACGGGCGATAAGTAATGTTTCCATGAACCATTTTGCATTAAACTCCTCTTGAGAATGTGAAAATGACAGACTTTTTTTATGCCTAAAGAAATAATGTGATGTTTTTACTAGGGACTACTCTGTGATTAAAGGTTCACATTCCAAATAGCTGTAACAACTTATTTTACCTTTATATGTATTTAATTCTATTGTAGTAGTTAGTTCTGATGCAGTTATGGTCTCCATGTAAGTTTGCGACTCTGACTTATGCAATGAGGAGTAAAACATTTTTAAAATAATATATTTCTGAATTAAAAGTTTGACTAAATTTCTGTGGGAATGGTGGGTCGTCTCTGCAGGACAAAATAGGGCTATTTAGAACATCTCAGCTATATATTGCCATACAATAATCTGTTTAAGTTTCTCCCAGTGTGATCAAATTCTTGCATTTGCAAAGCTTTCTTTGTTTCAAAATTTGTAAAAGGAGGTCAGGTTGTACTTTGCATGTTTTCCTGTCCTTTGAATTAGCGATGTATAGTACACAACACTTAAATTATACTCCTAACCTGCCATACTCTCTGAATTCTCGTAATGGTTTTGTTCACCACTGTCTTATCTGTAAGAATACCAGTGCCATATCTTTCTTTGTAAAAGAGATGTAAAGATGGTTTTGTCATAACTGATCTTCAGTGAGTACAAAAAAAATGCACAAAGAAGTAGTCTATTAGTATCTCAGCACTAGCATTTCTTACTACAGAAGAAATGCCACTTTCAGGGTTATACAGGCTACCCATGTAATACCTTTCTTTGGCACCTCTGAGTACTGAAACTGTCCAACTAGCTGATAAGCAGGCACTATGCCACTGAAGCAGATGGGCATAGCTGTAGAGAGCCAAAAGACAATGTATGTGCATCAAGTGTGGATGTTGGTGGCAGCCTTCCCAGTCAGTGATGTCTTAACGATTAAATGTCCCAAGTTTTTTGCATCTGTAGTTACAGAGATGCCAGCCTTACTCCTGGATGGTCTTTGAAAATCTCTCCTGTTTTATTTTTAAATGATAAAGAACTTTTTGAGAATTTTTGATTTAGAAGGTACTTGAGAGAAAAAGGCTTACAACAAAGGTAATACTAACTATAGCCTCTCCCAGTCCAAAACAAGCACATGCTCTCAACCAAAACTGAGATGCTAACTGCAGTTCCAGAGGAAGGAGAGTGAAAGCATTATTTAGGGTATTCAAGATATGCAATGGAGAGAAGCAACTGGTACGTTCAGAGAAAGAAAATCAGATACAATCAGAGAAAGGCGATTACTGTAATTTTACCAAAAAAGAAGGATTTGGAGGTTACGTCATGAATGAAAGAGACTCAAAGGCATGAATAAGCAACATTATGCTATTCTTTGGTTGTATCACATTTAGGGAAATAGAATTTGGCCAGTCTATGTATATTAAGAGGGTTGGACCACAAAATTACCTGATTACATCACCAGTTTATTTGCAGAACTGGAAGAACCTATTGCATGCAATATTTTCAGCTAATGTTTTTTGATGCAAGTTGAAAGTGAAGGAAAAGACAGACTCCCTAAGAGAAGCTAAGAGAAGACTTTTCTTTGTTGTTTGAATAATACAGAGCCAAACATGCACAGAGAGCTAGGTTTAACCTTCCTGAGGAAGACCATAATTCATCCAATAAACAAAGTGTAATTTGTTCTGGTGATTTGAGTAAAGTCAGATATTGATTGATTGATAATTGAGGAAGATATTTTTAGAATAGTACTTCCTTTGAATAAGTGCAATTTCATTTCAGTATGAAGTGAATGTTTTTTAGACACACACAGTCTTAAATTTCCCTGAAGAAATTAGAAACAAAGAAGAAGAAGGAAAGAAAGAAATTAGAAGTTCGTTTTGCATTTTATGCTTTCTTAGGAAAAGTGATGTTTGAGTATCTACTTTTATTTTATTGTTATAGCTTCAGATTTCTTTTTTATCTCATTGAATGCATCCAAGATCGAAAAAGACTGAAAAAAGGCCATGTTTTATTAAAACATACTAATCTTGCCAAATCATGCAGCCTTGCCAATCAGAAGGGAATAAGGGAAGGGGAAGTGTGCTCTTTGTCTTCCTCTCTCCCCTCTCTGTGGCTCATTAGCGTCATTCAGTGACTCAGTCACACTCATGTGGGCACAGTGACAGTCTCCCTGGTGTGCACCCCCTACAAAAGCAAGTTGTGTCTAACCCTGTGCTCATCATACAGTTTCATGAAGCTGTGTTTTGTGCCTCTAGAATTTAGCTCCATTCACTCCAGCTGTCTTAGTCCTCTGCACTAAGTCACCTTAGCAGTTTACTGGTATTTTCAAAACAGCCACCAACTTCCCAAAACAGAGCTGCAATCCAGTGACTTTGAAGTCCATGTGCTTTGTTCCCCAATCCTGAAACACAAACTCTTCTAGTATCATAGCCACCTCCCAGTTTTTTTCCAAAATTCTGGAGTGATCTCAGGAATTTTTGAAAATCTGTGTTGTTGGAAACTGCTCAGAGAGGTAAGATAGCACCTGATCATCCTCACTTAGTTTTGCAATTACAAATATATCTTTATCTTCAATTAAATCTCCTTTGGAATATGAACACCATGGACCAAACTCAAAGCCCTAAGAACTCAATGGCCAGGCTTCTCATCGCTTTGACTGTTAAGGCATAAAGTTAAAGAAAATGGAAGGAAAAGAACAATACCTGGGAAGCTGAATGCAAACCTCTAAATTTATCAAAAAATCTAATTGTAAATTGCTTAGTTTTAGCAAGAATTTTGATGTATTCACTGAGGGAGATGGATTCCCTTTATAAATAGTTGCAGTTGGCACTCAGATACTGAGGCATCAATAAAAGAATGTAGATAAATGCCAGAAGAATTCCATTCCTAGCAACAGTATCTATTGATTTTATTTTTTGCATTCTGTTAAAAATGAACACTGAAAGAATTCTGAGTGTCCTGATTTGTATTTTTAATAGGGAATTTAAATGGGCACAGCTGCGAAAAACTCCATTAAAATAAACTGTTCAATGACTGAATTATAATCAAGATTTTTCTTTATGGATGTTTCTGAAAAGGCCAGAGACACCAAGGAAACAGTCAATACATGCATAGCTCCACCAGTATGCTGATGTCTAAAGCAAATGATGGATTCCTACCTTTCCAGAGAGAAGGCTTTCTTGTTAGATTACAGCAAGAATATATTTCTTATGCTTATTTTATCTGGACAAAAACATCTTGCCTTTCTGGCTGCACATTGTCTAGTTCAAGTAAAGGGGACAGGCAATGTTCCCACCCGGGTCCAGTCACTCAGGAGAATAGGTAGGTTACTCCTAGGGCTGCCTGAGGTTGAGAGGGACCTACAGAAGTGGTCCTCAGGTGGTGAGGCCGGTTTACCTTAGGTGAAATGCAAACATAGGGTGGAGTGAGCATGGCAGAGTCCACATGGAGCAGCACTGCTACCCGCAGAGGTGTTGGGCAGTCAGTGAGGCTTGTTGGACAGCTCTCAAGAACTGGTCCCATCAGCAGAGCCTCTCAGTAGAATGGTGGTCCCCAGACTGGGCAATGGCAGGGAGGGAGCAACACCACTTCTTGCTAAGGGGCTATTCACATACTCTGCAGAAAAGCAATTACACAACCTATTCTTGAGCATTTTTTGAAATATTTCTTAACAGTTGAGGCAAAATTGTACATTCAAAACTGTTCTTCCACCTATCACTTTTGCACTAAATGAGTTAGATTTTTTGCAGCAGGTTCGCAATAGTGTTTTATATTAGCCAATGATCTTGTTCATGTTTCGTTTTCATTGGTAGATCATTGGTAAAATGTTCTGTGGTACTACGAGTTAGAGTAAAGTTTTACAGCAACAATTCCTGCAGTTTTCCCTTATATTTAATAATAAGAAATATCTGTAGAAGACAGCCTGAATTCTTATTAATGCAATTTTTATGTTATGTTGATCACTACATATGAACTCTGAGGAAATCCAGGGCTTGAAATGCTTAGTGTCTTAAGAATGGTCTACAAAGCAGGGTCTGGAAAAATTATTTCAAAATATTTCTAGCCATTACATTGAAGAATGAAATTACCTCCAAAACCACGTTACTTTGATTTCTGTCTTTCTTTTTTTCTATGTCAACTGTACTATGAATTTAACAGCTGATAAGAACTACTCAAAAAATAAAGCCATTTCAAAGCCATTATTTCAAGTTTCTAGATCTTGTATGGCATTGATTTCTAGTGCTAGTAGCTCTTGAAGTAGATTCTGGTAAATTCATGCTGGAATTGAAACAGAGGGTTAGAAGAGGACTGTTTTAAGCTTCACTATTGCATGAACAGCTCAAATTATGTCTTGGAAAATAGACATATTAGTAGAAATCCAACATAAAGAAAGCATTTTGAGGAAGTTATTTAAGTAAGAATTATCTGTACATCATTTTCCTGTTACTTAAATTTAGTTGGTCATTTCTGTTTTGAGAGTCTTTATAATCTCTTCCACAAGCAAAAGAAAGAATGCTGAAAAAACTAGGAAAGTAACATAAAAGGAAAAATATCAAACCATCTGTGAATATATGCTTGTATATGTATGTGTCTGCAGCTGGGTGGATATGTACTGTGTTGCAGTAAATTGAGTATTCAGATATTTGAAGTTGCTTCCTGCTGGTAAATGTTTCACAACAAAGATATGATCAAAAGAAATATAGGAATTGAATGACGAGTGAAGTCAAACCAATTAAATCTCTATTGCTAAGTCAAAAAGATAAAATAAATATGTCCTGTTAAAATTTCTGCCTTAGCTTGCTTTCTTTAGTACATAAAATGCCCTTTTGTTGAAACAGTCATGAGCTTTAACATATGGATACAGAAGAACCTAGAAAACCCCACCAAAAAATCCCCGAGAAGAATTTGAGATAACAAAAGGAAAATTTATCTGCTTCTCAGTTGTAAGAACGGCAGAAATATTGTCTTTTCAAAGAAAGCTCTTTTTAAAGTAACTCTTTAATTACTAAATGTTTTCATTTGGGGATCTAAAATATTTGTAACATCCTAGTGTAACATAGTATATTGACTGAACAGTTATAAAATGTAAGTTACGTATTTTTTGTGCCTACTTTTATGTTATGGCTATTCATCCTTATAGCATCATATGAAAAGAAATCGTTGTTTATTAAAAGTAAAGTGACTACACTGAGAAAATGTTGTATGTCTTTCTTATGAAGGCTGTATGAATGGGACAGTGTGGCTCCTGAGTTGTTCATGGGTTCTTGGAATGCAGGTTTGTCATTTAGTGTTTAGGGTAATATTTTCATTTTAAACTGTATGCTGAAACAGAAGCTGAAAAACAAATGAAAGTGATGCAGCACCCAGAACCAGCTGCCATGTTAGCACTTCTCCCAGTCTTTTCCACTAAAACCTAAAGAGCAGTGAATCCAAGAAACAGAAAATGAACAAACGAATGGCTCAAGCTTAAGCATTAATTGACCATCAGTTTGTGTAGGATACAAGAGACAATAGTTCCCAGAAGATGTCTCTTCAGCAGTCCTTTGGGGATATTTTACACTGATGACGTTTAAATTGCTTTGTTCTTTTTGTTTATGAGGGGAAAAAGGGAGAGCATATCTGCATAGTGCAGTGTTACTGTCTCATTTTTGATGTCACCAGCACAAGATTTTTAATGGGCTCTGTGACATTGGGAATTTTGCCTTGGAGGAGCTTAGCTTCCAGACAGCAAGGGTGGAGTGATCTGTGTCAGACATTGAGAAATTAACTGAGCCTTGGAAGTGCCTTTTCCTCTCAATTGACTGTAATGGGAATCTAGACACTGCTCAGAGGAGGACATCTGCATTGCAGACATCTAAATGTGGGCAGATGGATACCGTTCTGGCAGTAATGTGCACTGTAGAAATCCGGTTTCTTTTATGCAGAAGGAGTTGGAACTATGTCTTCAGAATAAAAGTAAATCTCTACTGTGCATTTTGGGGCCAGCATAATTCTGGCACACAATAAAATGGAAAAAAAACAGAGCCAAAAATAAAAGGGAACCTAGTGAGTCCCATCCAAGCTATAACTCCCTGGCTATGTGTAGATTGAGGGGTGACTGCACATCATAGCAGTGTGCTGGGCTCCAGGCTGTCCTTTCAGGCATTGTGCCTCAACTTTCTTCTAGCCTTTTATGCCTGTGAGTCCTTCCCATACAAATCAAGGGGAAAATAGAGTTAATAAATTCACATATAAAATCAGGGCTTATAACTGAGCCCAAGGAGCTTGAAAGTTTATACATAGCCACTGTCTGTATAGAAGTCTCTGGGAAGAAATTTTAAGTGGCACTTGCTGTATATCTGCAAGCAGTGATTGCTCAGGAGTAAGAAACCAATCCAACAGTAATTTTCTATTTGGTAGTGACCAGTTCTGATGCACTTGATAGTTCAACAGCTTTCAGTCAGTTTTGGCAGAGGACACTAATTATTAAAGTGTAATGTAAAGGAAGTGAAATATCAGATTTTTAACCTGAGGGAGCAAAGGGAAGGAGAAAATATATATATATATTTGTGACTGATGAAAGGCCAAAAAGCCAAGGACTCACAATGCCAAAGGGTTAAAAATTCCCTGATAAACATAAGCAAACAAACTAGACTGTCATTGCAATTTGAGATAGAGAACTCCAACAATCCAAAAATGGATCATACAAAATCAATTCACATTCACTTAGAAACAGAAACATGCAAAGATGGACAATGCTCAGACATTGTACCCATGATTGATTAAAAGTAAAAAAAAAACCAGTGAGAAAAGATCTAAGTCCTAATGATATGAGGAATTCAGCCAAGCAAAACTAATGCAAGCTGCATGTTATGACAGCCCACAAGCAATGAAAAAGATCCAGAGGATTATGTTGTTCTGCAAGAGCTTCCCAATACATTCAAGAAAGTGAACGAACATATATTGAAGTTGAACTGGTTGCAAAAGGCCGCTGCTGCCAGGAACATTAATATTTGTTGTCAAGGCTACTGCTTTTGGCCTTAAGCTGTTTCCCATTGAGGTCTTTAGGTAACTGCTGGGCAGGAAAGGCTTTCCTCTGGATCATTAAAAACAGAGCACGATTGCTCTCTCTGTTAGGTTGCTGAGAGCAGCAGTTTTGCTTAAAACAGCTGGTCCTCACGCATTCAATAACTGAATCTCTTCTGGGCATGAATTTGGATCGTGATTCCTCTGGAGTTGAGTTGTGATTTCTGATCCAGCTCTACTATGGAAGCTTCCTGAGCTGGTTTCTAGAGCTGGATTCTTCACCATGCTGTCCTGCCCATACCCTCATCAGCTCACAGAGGAAAGCCTTGGGCAATGGGAATAGGAAGAAATCAGCAAAATGTGCAGAGCAGGTTAAATTAGGCAATGGTGTCTACAAAGTGACCATGTGAAGTCACCCCATAGTCTGTTGTCACTGCCATTTCAAATGGACTTCTCCCAAGGCAGTCTAGGTGAGATCTCTTATTAGTTCCAGGAAGTTGGAAACAAGAGGCAGAACTTTTGCTGTTTGGTGCTGAAGAGGTTTGAACAGGCAGCACCACAGATGGCTCTGACAGCTAGACTTCGCTGTTCAGGAACAGCTAACTCCACTCAATATTTGTTTCTAATTCAGCAGGGCTTTTCAAAGGTAAGCAGAGCTGCAGACACCTCAAAGATTAGCTGAATGTTATCGGTAAGTTTAGATAGTATGCTGGTGCCAAGTATTCAGAATTGCACTTGTTATCAGATTTGATGGGGAAAAGATAAGTTTGAAAATTGTATTTCCAAGTGATGTATCTTCGTAGACAAAGAAAATTAGGGGAAAATAAATTTAGAAGCAAAAATAATTATAATTGTGGACACTTGTTACCACATTATTGGAAAGAGGTGCTTTTTTCCAGAAATGGTATGTCAAGGTAATCTTTGAACAACTCGGGTACTATTGCCTAGATAACATAAGCAATCACATTTTTAATTACTATGGCAAATGTTACATGGCAAAAATTATTACTTTAGAAATGCATTTAGTTTATTTTTCCTGAATGAAGCATGGAAGGGTCTTGGGCCATAATATTTCCAGATTTGGAAAAATCTGAAACTAAAATTGTGTACATTCCTAAAAAGAAAATAAGTAGCAAATCACTAATCACAACAACAATTCATTTGCTTTGAATTGTACAAGGTAATATCTTGTAGGTTTGGAGACCTTGTATCCCTCAGTCAAATGTGATTGTAGTTGACTCGCATATCCAAAAAAAATTTGGGAGCAAGAGAAATGCCATGTAAAGTTTTGTGAAAAAAATGCTTAAATTTAAAATTCTCATAGCTATCAGAGTTGCTTACTACTTATACTCAACAGGTATATGGTATATTTCTGCTTCAGGCAAAGTGACAAGAGTATTAGAAATGAGTTTTGGTGACCAGGTTTATATCAAAACCAGTAGTGGACTACCTGGACCTTTGTTTCTTGTGCCCTTGTGATCATTTTCCTGTTAGGCTGTGGAATTAAATCTAGTCATGTAATTTCTTTGACATTCAGATTAGCTGTTAGTAAAATAGAGTAAATGTGACTTAGCCAACTTTGAAAGAAGTGTGAAGAGGTATGTATGGATTCTTAGTACTCTTACAAGTATTTTAATATTTCAGTTTCCCATTCCCCTAGAAAATATACTTGATATTTTATAATATATATAATTTATATAATTCATAGCAAATTTTCAAACCTGTAACTACTCAGTGTCAATAAATCATACAGTAGGTAATTCTTCTCATAATTCTTTGTAAAAGGTTATAAATTCATGTTTACTTGAAGAATAGTAAGCATATTCTATCATATAAGAGCTGTATTTATATAGCTTATTTTACAAAAAGAAGAAAAGGTAACTTTTACTGATTTGTTACAACTTTGCAAAATACCAAGTATTTAAAACTTCGGTCTTACCCTTCCAGTTATACCTCTTTCCGGTGCTGATTTCCATAAAAATAATAAGCTGTGTTGTCATTGCTATGCCTCCTGTCAGTATCTCCTGCTTGGTCAAGTGTACGTTCATCAATGTTCTTGTCTTGTTGATATGTGACTGCTGTAGCATTGCGGTGGCTTCTGTCAGATGATGCAGCTGTCTTGAACTTCCACATATGAGAAAAAAATACAGCTATAGGCCTTTAAAGAACTCTTATAAAATGTGTTTCTAATTGGATACATATAATAGAAAGTACCAGAGGGATTTGTTCATTGTTGCAGACCTTCAGAGCTGTATTTCTGCAACAATTGGCTAAAGCACATAAACAACAAGAGGCATTTATGACTGCATGTGATCCAGAGATAAGAGATGTGCCAGATCTGAAGCATCTGAAATAAATGGGAAGGAGAAGCATCCTTGTATTTCAAGATAATTGTTCTCAGTGTTTATCCGCAGAATTCAAGCAGCAGACACTTAATATAACATTTCAAAAGGAAGCAGTTAAAATATACTTTAAAAATACATTTTTAAACCTTATCTGTAGCCCAATAACAGCAGATGCTTGTTAAAAGAGTGTATCTAAAAGTCAGGCAGATTTATCATCTATTTGATGATAGACTAGACAGTGGAAAAGAGACATTTCACTTCTTCATGTAATCATGAGGCTCTCTGCTGGGACAAGCAACTCCAGTTGTGCTGGACGTGCAGTGCACAGGGAACTTTTTCATCAGCTGTTGCTTATGTGCAATGTGACAAGTTGTGCCATGAACAGTCAATCTAATGAAACCTAGTTTCCAGTGGCTTTGTCCCACATTTTTTCCTCTTTGTGTTGACTGATAAAAGATGATTTTGTAGGTCTTTCTCTATATGAGCACATAATAGAGGATCTCTTCCCATTTGTAGGCCTATTTTCCTGAAACTTTTGTGAAAAAGAATCCTTGAGTCTTCTAGTGTTTTGTCCAGTTCGCTTAAAATTGTTCAGGAGCACAGAAGTTATTTCAAGGGAGCAGACATCACATGGATATTACTGCTTAAGTCTCCTTTCATTGGGAAACCAGTCTAAATGCAGTATTTAGAATTTTCACTATAGGAAATGAAATTATCTTTGTATGTCAGAAGTATTACTTGTATTAATTCCATCAAAGTATATGTATACTTGTATATAACATTAAAGTATTAAAATAATTGGCAAAAACTGACAACTTAAAATGCTGCAAAGTGAGAAAAAAAAGACAAATTAAGGTTATTGAATGTGAATTAATGTTTCCTTCTCTTCTTCTGCTAGTTATAATGCTCCACGTTACATGCAAAGCCAGGCTTACCATGAGCAAGCTACACAAAAAAAGGTTTAAATTAAAAAAAAAAAAAGAAAACATTATGTTAAGACCATGCATCTGAATTAAATTCCTATGTTCCAAAGTTTTATGAGCAGCCTATGTGCTGTGCTATCAAAGAGCAGATGTGCATTAGAGACACCATGAAATCTCCATCTTTGGAGATATTCAGACCTCAACTGGACAAATCCCTGCACAACTCAATCTATGCTGGTCATGCTTTGAACAGAGATTGGACCAGGTGACTCCATTCCAGTGGGTCCCTGCTGACCTAAGTAAATTTACGATCTGCGATCAGATCTATGGACCAGAAATAGCTTTTCTATAAAGTATATGTACCCTGTATGTTTTAAATTACCTAAAATTACTTCTGTGTAAAGCAATTTGAACCTTTAAAACTGTGTTAGCTTCCATTAGATCAAAACAACATTTATTATTATTCTTTAAAATCTGTACATGGTCTGCCTAATAGCTAGGCTGGTTGGGAATTATTTGGTTATCTATAAAAATAAGAAACTGGAACAGGCCTAAATTTTACTCGTGTTGGATAAAGTCTCACTTTAGATATACTGAGAAAGGACAGAATTATATTATCTTCACAGTATCTTGAAAATTAAGTAGAAAATGGCATGTGAAATGATAGACAATCTGATGCAAAACAACATTTATAAAAGAAATGGAAGTAGAATCCTCCAAAGGTTGTTACTAAATTTAGAGAATGACATTGTCATTCATGACAAACAGTGGTTTGTCATATATATTTTTGTAATGGTTAGATAGTGTACAGTCTAAAATACTGTCTGCTTATTCAGAAAATGATATAATACAGAGGTGTGCAGAAAACAGTGTTTTCTGATTTGGAAAAGTAGTTTAACAACATTTAATGAGTACAGTTTGGAGAAAAAACAACAAAATAAGAACAGTACGTCTGTAAATACTTGAGAGAAATGGCTTGGTATTGTAAAAGGAGGAAATAGCCCTCAGCTGTAACAGGTAATGAATGGAGTCATGTCTCTGTCATATTTCACACATGGGTCCATGGAATGAAATTAGCAAACTTGCAGAATTGAATTATGAACAACTAGAGGATAGCTACAACAGCCATTAGAAAAAACAGTTGTAGATTATAAGGTTTATTAGATGATGGAATAATTTGTCAAGGGAAGTTCTCAAGCACAAACATTAGATAAGAGTAGCAACAGCAGGTCTTGTCTAACTTTATTATACAAGATCCTCCAGCATTATGGCAGGGAAATGTAGTTTCCAGTCCTAGCTCCTAAGGTCTTATGAATACAAGAAAAGAAGCAAAGTACTGGACAGGAGAGAAATCATGTACTCCATTACTCACATCAGATATGTGAATAAGAAGTTTGGCAATCACCAATGAATACGTATTGCTTAGGCATGAATACTTCTTCTATACACTGTAAAACAAAGTCTCAAAGAAATTCACAATTTAAAATACAGTTTGCCCCTGAAGATGCAAACAGTTTGCCCCCTGAAGATTACTCAATTATGAACTATGCCTTGGAATGTCACAAAATATATTGATAGAGGCAGCTATCATGACCAGATCCCTCCATATTTTGTAGAAATTCTGCAAAATAGCCTATATAGAGAGGTTTATTTTCTTGACGTTATGTACATATTTATAGTCCAGTTTTGTCTTGGATTGATCTAATGGTCTAATGAACTAAGTTTATCTCGGTTGATGGTGAAATTATTAATGCACTGGTTCTCTCTTCCTCTCTGCAGTACGCTGTCTGGCTAGTCCTTTGGGTTACATGGAACGTCTTTGTTATCTGCTTCTATTTGGAGGCTGGGAACCTCTCAAAGGTAATTTACCATTGGATACATTTAAGCCATCAGCACTGTGTTAACACGGCCCAGTCAAAAGGCTATGTTCTGTTTTACTTGTCCTCTTAGTGTTATAAGAAAGAAGTTAGTATGATGAAAATTTGGAGTATTCTGGGTATGTTAGAAACTCTTAATCTAGACATTAATTAACACATACCTTCTGATGCCCACAACAATAATGGTATATATGTTTTAAAATAAAATTACCTCTTTTTTCCCCCCTCAGTAATTCTGCAATGCAAATTTCACTTCTATAAGAGACATTAATTAGTGATTTCATGAATACCTAAGATTACAATTTCAAGGGTAAACAAATATTTTTTCTACCATTTAGCTTGCTGTCACTTAGCTGGATTCCTTTCAGGGGTCTTATACCACAGTATAATAAATGTAAACCAAGATGTCTTTCGCTGAATTAAAATGTAAACTGAGATGCCAGAAGAGATTGCCATTTGGCTACAGCAGTGTTTTTTAACTTTGTGCTTCTGAAAGGAGTGTTATGATTGAACACTTATTCACAGTCAAAATCCATAGAAAAAATATATTTTCCTAAGAATGACATATTTATAGGGTTTTATTGACACTGTAAGTGATAACACATAAATTGGCAGTTGGTAATGGGCTCAAACCGACATCTCAAATCAAAACTCCTACTTTCCCAGAAGGCTGGCAATTTGTGTACATTAGCAGTGGCAACAAGTTATCTTTTTAAAGTAATAAGCGTCAACTGAGTCTAAATATTGCTGAGTTATGCTCACAGTGATTTGAACTGACCATCAAGGAGAATCCCATGTGTGAAAGAGATCACATTCTCTTCTTGACTCAGATATTTAATTGCTGTTGCTGATTAAAGGAGTTTAGCCCAACTGCAAGTTACAGATGTAATTTTCAGATCCTTTGTGAGTTAGTGATATGTTATGATACAGAAAGTTAAACACAATTATGGGAAGAATAAATGAGGCAAATGTAGTTCCTTACCTGTATTTTTTCTCAAATCACCCCCAAAGTACAAAAACTACTGAAGACTGGGATATTTGGATATTTCATCCCCATGTATTCTGTTTCTTCAAAAGATGCAGACTTCAAAAGGATCAGTCTCATGTCCTAAGGGTGTAAAGTAATTTTCTGCAGGTAAAACGTTACACTTTCTGGTTTTGTACCTTCAGATAGGCCAAATCTCATTAAAAGCTTGGCAAACGCATAGTAAATAAAAGAACTTGCATACGTTATCTTTTATTTGGTTAAAATGCTTTCTGTATTGCTGAGTGAACTAATGTATATAACAAACCTAGCACCTGTTGTACAATTATATTCAAACCAATCAACCCTTTCCACCTGCTTTTTCAGCCACCTGCATTCCTAAACTTGTAAATGTTGGGATGCTTATCGTGTGTGGGGAAGTGAAAGGGGGTGAGAAGGAAGGGAGAAAGAAGAAGCAACTCTTTAAACTCTGTGATTAGTGGGTGTAAAAACAACTTAAGAACAATAGTGAGTGCTACTTGGAAGAAAGATGGGCCAAAATCAGTATCTAAACCTGACATTGTTTTTTCCCAACCTGCCATATGGTTCAGTCTTGTGTTTGGATGCAGTTAAAATTTTTGTTCAGTCTTTAGAGGTACTATTTCTTCCAGTGATATGATCTGCCTTGAAATACCCAGTAGAGAACACTCCTTCCACTTCATCTGGTTTTCAGACCAACATCATTGGTAAAGAGAGAGAGAAAAGGAAAAGTTCCTAGAAAATGGATTTAAGAAATTGGTGCAGATTTACTCATTATCTACAAAAGATCTAGTTCACACATGGGACATTACTCTCTTTTCCTCTCCCTTTCAACTGCACATGGTACATCAAAACTTTCCCACATGACCAAACCTTCTGCAAGATCTAAAGCCTAGAAGTGTATGTGTAATGGAAAGATACACAACTGTTTGGATGAATAAGACTTGTCCTCCTGTTCTAGATCCTTCAGAGACTCCAACGGTTTTACAGATGTAGGTATCTTACAAAATGGATCATTTTAAGTGTTATGTCTCTCAGTTACACACATACATCTTGTGCTGAATCTTCTTTATTGTTTATATTTTTCTTTGGGAATACCTGCAACTTCAAATCTGTAATGATACTCCTGTGTATTTTTTTGTGTTTGGAATGGCACATAGAACCTTGAAAAAAGCTCTGAGTCTGAATCGGTTCTAAATAGAGAATAAAAAATAACCTTTAGGTAAGTACCAGAGGGATGCCTCTGAGGTTGTAAACCATGAGAGAAGATCTTGCACAGCATGGCTTTAGGAATTGATAGGTTAGAATTACAGCCTAATAATAGTTCAGCTGGGTATAGTTTATTTTTATATGTATAATTTATAGTTTTCTACCAAATAAAATAAAAGAAAGGCACTTTTTTAAAGTTTTGAGAGCAGCTTTTATTCTATGTGTACAAACATCAATTTTTCCATCATCACCTGCTGATACAATGGAGAGGACATATGTCAGTTGTTAATATACCTTATTATAAAAGGCTTGCTAGCTTCATCCTTTTTTAATTTTAGTTGCAGGGGCAGAGGTCATGATATTTTTACGACTTCTCCTCATTACACTGAAACAGGCCTGTGAAGACTCAGAAAGTTTTAGTGCGATAAGGTAATCGTCTCTGAAGCGACTGAGGGGCCTCAAGGGTTATTAGTGAACAGCCATTCAAGTCTGTTTGCATTATACACCATTACAATCATGTGTATCTTGTAGAAAATAACATCACACTAAGTATTTTCTGTCCTTCAGGCACGGTTGTCTTTGCTGACACTTTTTCACAGCAAGCTGGAATATTTATGGCTTTGTAACAAAGGTTTGTAACAAAGAGGAAGTGGAATCATTTGTTCATAACCTTGGTTGTTATGTGGACCTGTGAATGAATGCCTAGAAAACCCACTTCTCAGACTTACTTGTCAGTATTACTCTTCAGTAATATTTAATTACTGTGTGTTGCTTTGCTTGCTGGTGAGTGCCATACACAGTATAAGTAGGACTTTAAGGTTTCAGGAGTGGTAATATTTCTCTATGCCTGTGGCTAAGCAAATGTAGCATACAAAAAGCATAACCTCTTGTCTTGAATGAGGCACATCTGAAGTACACTATTGAAACAAAAAGGAAAACATAATAGAAAGCACCTCAGAGAAAATTAAGTATTTCAATGGTTTGTTTAAATGTATCAAGAAAGAACACAAAGAACTAGATTCAGCTAGCTCAGAACAACAACAAAAAAAAAGGCCCCCAAACCCCAACAAAAGTTAACAATCTATTTAGCAATTTTTACTTTCTTCTTCAAACAAAACTCCCCTTTACCTCTATGGGAATCAGCTGAAAAATTCAGCTCTGAATAAAGACCCTCAGTAGAAAGAGTGCTACCAGTGCTCACGTAATGAAGAAATGGCACTCTTGCTTCAAGGCATTTAAAAGCTCCCCCTAATGATGTGTAAGGATCCCACAGGCAGAACAGAAGTGAGATAAGAACTACCCAACTCCCATTTTTAGTTTAAAAATGAGTAAATGTTTTTTTACTGAAAAAAATGTGTGGCTGAAGTTGCACTGGTCCCATCACAAGTGTGGGAGTGTAGAGCTGCTGTTATCAGTTACTGGAAGTCAAGGCAGAGGCTGGACTGGGGGTGCTGGACAGGAGGGACCAGCTGAGGTGCAGGGTCCAGAGCAGCCCTTGCTGCACATGGTCCCAGCCTTGTGCCAGTACTTTTGGTTCTCTTTGGATGCAACCCTCTTCTCACACTGCTGACTGGCTGAGCTCCAGTGTAACTTTACTGTCGTCCCTATGTTACTATGTGAATGTGACCAAGAATGCACTTTTTAAAAAAACCTCATTTTAACTGTCAAAATTGACTTAGTTTCTATTTGTGTGGCATTCTTGACATCTTCCTTATTTATACCTATTAACAGGCAAAGCTTACATTTAATATATTAAATCAGAAGATTGTACTTATATGTCATTTGACACAAAACTTAGGTGTTTGAAAGTCAAACACTCCAGTATCAAGAAATGCCAGAATTAAGGTTGCTTGTATAACCATAATTGAATGCTCTCTGTACATTCATTTTAATATAACTTTTAATTATGCATTCACAACTGTATTTTTTTCAAGATCCTTTCCTTAATCTCTGAACAGCATGCCTATTTTAGAGGTGAATCATCTTTGGGAATGGGATAAGGCTGCCATACTAGATCTTACTCCATGTATTGCAGCAGTCAGAAAAAACTGAATGGGGGGGGGGGAAATCTGTTGGTTTTTTAACCATGTGTGGACATTACATATTTTGTTTTCTCGTCATTGGCCATGATGTATTTAATTTCCATACTTCATGTGAGTAGATCCTGTACTTCAACTCTGCTTTGAAAACATGTAGAATAACACTATGAAAGCTTATGTACAGAACTGTGGCACCTAGGAACCGTAAGCACAGTAATGGTAGTATGTACATAGCTCACCATGTGTAGTTAAAGTGTAGTTCCTTGTGATTTTAGCACTCATTCTACAGATCTGAGTTGCAAGCTACTGTTATTGAAAAAAAGTTGCTACTTACATTCAAATGAAGTTATTTCCCTTCCTATATTGTCCTGAGCTGAATCAAGGAGAACATGAAAAGATAGGAAAGACTAAAAAAATACACTTTCTTAAAATGGAAATTATTAAATGTGATACAAAGAACTGAATGTATTGTAGCTATTAACGTGTAAACTTAAGAAAACTATGTAATCAGGTTGTTTTCTGCCAGAAGTTTTAAGGGAAATCAAAAGTTTCTGGACACATTTTCTCCTGCCCACCCCAAATATCTGCAAATATAAGATAACTTAGACCCACATAATCTCAGAGTAATTCATGTTGAAAGAGACCTCTCAAGGTCACTTAATCCAGTCTCCTGCTCAGAGCCACACCAACTTCAAGGTTAGACGAGATTGCTCAGAGTTTTAACCAATCAAGTTTTAGAAGTCTTCAAGGATGGAAATTTCACAGCTTCTCTAGTTCTTAACCATACTCATTGTGAAAAATTTTCTCCTTATATTCAGCTAAAATTTCCATTGCTGAAATCTGGGACACTGCCCCCTGTATTTTCACTGTGTACCTCTGAGAAGAGTCATGCTCTATGTTTTCTAACACCCTCTTTAGGCTTTTAACTGTAATTATTAAGTATTTCAGCTTTCTTTTTTTTCCATTCTGTAGTTGAATTCCTATTTCCAACCACACACAGCTTATTGTACCTCACAATAAAAAGGTTGTATTATCGTGTAATAAATAATTTACTTTTTACAATTTTATACGCTTTACTATGGAGGAAATATAAAGTCTTCACATATATGTAAAACTATATAGTATCTCAAGTAAAATGCAGGAAGATCAAGATTATCCTTGTTATCTGGAAGAAGTAATAACACATTCAAAATTAATTAGAGTCCTTTAGTTCAAAACCAATTCAATTTATATCAACATTGAAGTTGATTGATACTGTATTTAGGGAAATACTGAAAACATTGCACATAAAACTTGCTGTCAAATAAAATGCTGAAAATGTGTAACAGTTCTGCTTTCCTGTTGAGTTAAGTATGAACCAGAATGGCTAAGCAAAACTTGGTGAAGGCTCCACAGTAACTGATTGGGAGTGGGAGGAATACAATGTAGTGGCATTGCTGGGGAATACCAATCAGGAAAGAGACATCTGTGGGAGTGCAGAGGAACTACTGGAGAAATGAAGGTTTAGGGAGAGAGTTTGCTGCTGGTTTATGATCTGCAAGTATTACCCATTCTGTAGCTGAACTGCAAGTTTGACTGTTTTCCACATCAAGAAAGCACAGTAATAAAGACAAATGTAAGAAATCATGCAAGTGGGATTACCCAACTGCCACTGTACACTGTGATTAAAATCAGTGTTTTCATACTCATATTCATGGTAAAATAAGGCCAGAAGGCTCTTCAGGACATGACTAGTCCATTCTCCTGCCTCCAGACTGGCTCAGCAACCAACCAGGACTATGGGAGATCATCTGATGCAAGAGATCTGAAGAAGGAAATAAGCAGTTTAGAAATCCACCCACACCTGATGTTCATGCATTAACTTTTCACCACTGATAAATCCACCTTTTCCTTGGTGATCTGAGATGTTAGCCCAGGATTAGCCAGTTATGGCTGACTTTTAGTGGCTTTAGTGCAGTCCATCCTCTTTTCCTTTTCCATTGGGCAACAGTAATGGAAAGAGGATGAGGCAGCAATGGTTATAGCACTTCTTGCCAACAGACAAACGAACATCAGCCCTGCATTGCTGGTGGGGATAAATGGAAAAGATGGGAGGAAATATGGAGCCCATGTTTCCTCCTACTGTTCCCATTTGTCCCTGCCATCTTATCCAGCAAAGCTATAAAGACCAACCAGGAATAGACGCCTGCTAGTATTTTTCCACTTGAATATCCCAACATTGGCAAGCACACATCTACCTATGCATCTGAGTTTTACATGCCACTGCTTGGATTGATACCTAGTTGCTCTGAATTGCAGTTTATATCCATATGCAAATTGCCTGCAATAATGCAAATTACTTCAGGATATGATTTGCATAGCTTGTCACTCATGATGCTTAAAAAACATGCTGGTTATGAGTGCTGAACATTTTATGTAGCTAATATACTCTGATTTTAAAGGGACAGTTCAATACCTAGATGAAGCTGATGAAAGATGGAAACAAAAGAAATGGTTCATTCATCTTCAATGTAACTCAGTTTTAATAAAGCAATGAACTTGGCAACAAAATTGAACTTACACCAGTTACACATTAATTGTACATTTCTTTGTGTCCATTAGTATAATTGTTATAGTGCTTTGATTCCACATTTACTAGTTATTTTTGTAAGGCAGTGGTTGTTAATGGTTAAATGTTAACATTGCACATACTCTAATAAAACAACCTGCAGGATGTTTAATTTTGAACATATTACCTTCCTTGGATGTTGTTTTAACAGATGTCCTGTTAAGATAACAGAGAAATTAAATTAGTTTTCAACTCAAAGCATCTGGTTAACTTTGTAGGTAAATGCCTTTGAGCGGTAAATCTGACCAGGGTTTTCAGATAAATAGCTATCAGAATGTTTTAAGTAAATGACTTTATTTCTTCACTTCTATTACTCAGGGCAGATTTGACATGCTTGATCATATATCTAACAGATGAAAATTGAAAATAGTGCTGGCAACCAGCAGTGTTAGGTTATTCTGAGGGTAGTTTCATGGGTAGATACTATTAAGCATGCTTGTGGTTTCAGATAATTTAGTTTTGCAGCAATTTTTAAACCTCAAGATCTTTACCAGCTAGAAAATAACTGACTCTAAAATTTAAACTGTTTATGACTGTAGACATAGCATATGGTGGAAAGCATTTAGATAAAAGTAGAATTTTTCATCTCTTCAATGGTGAAGCAAATTGTGATAGGAAATCATTCAAAGTATAGAAAAATATGAAATATGGTTGTATAAATTTTGCTTATTGTACAATTTGCTTATTGTTTATGTTTTAAAAATCTATTAATATATTTTATGTTGAGTTCATGAATAAACATGCATCTGTATATTGATTTATACATGCACACTTTTCCCATTATCTAATAGTTATGGAGTGAGTACAGGAACAGAAGAAAATGAGTAAGTGTAGTGACTGCTCAGACAATAATTCCATGTGATAACTTACATACCAGTGTACCTCTTTATCACATATGTGTGTACACAAGTGTTAAGTACTTTAGTTACACTGTTAAGGTCGGTAAGTGCATATTTTATCATATACCTTACAACCGCATATATTGTAATTATGTGGAGGTTTCAGTACATATCTAAAGGCAGTACTATGGATATTTCTGCAAGTCCTTCAAATGCTACAGTCAAGACATTGCAAAAAAAACCCCAAATATATATTTATGAGATTAATTTTTAATATTTATTAATTATATTGCAGTACCATCTAGTGGCACCAATTTGATATCAGGGTGTCATACTATGAGCCCTAGACACACATAGTATAATTAGTTCCTGTCTGAAATGGTGCATAGTCTTAGTATGCAATGAAACAGAACAAGAAGCGGGAACCGACAAATAGGAGACTGCAGGGAAAATGCAAACCAGTGTTACATCTTCGAAATTCTTAATAAGGTCTGGATTTTCTCAACCTTCTCATCAAGTTTTCCCCATGTTTCTTATCTCTGTGAGGAGGGATAGGCAAGTGACACAAAGCCCTACTTTAATTGGGCAGCATTTTCTGGTTCCTCTCTGTAAGGAAAGCCCTTTTGAATGCTGTAGTGCACCATTGCTAGCGTTTCACCAATTGTTGGAAGCACTGGGGGAAAAAACTGTTGATTTTCCTTCAAATTAAAAATCAGAAGATAAATCTATTTTGAGTCAAGCAGATTCTCAGAAGATCACAGCTACAGGATGCACTTTTGCTATGACAGCTCTTCTGGGGAGTTGTCTGTGCCTCTCATAGACAGGATCTTTCCTATGGGTATATAAATCAAGCTCTAGAATCACCTATGGACAAGGGATGAAGGGTTATTTACCATAGTTGAAAGCTGGGGACACTGCCAGACCACCTGCTCATATTTTGTGAAAGTATGAAAACATACAAAAATATGTTCTGCTTTAAATTACATTTCACTATCTTATGGTGTCTATGGTGTCAGTATTTTGTTTCATTTTTTATTCTTTTTTGATTACAAATGCAATATTTTAGGATAGTCCTTAACAATTTGTTTTTCTAAATGTAGATGCAATAGCTAGAATATACTTTTTCAACATTTGCTTTTCCTCTAAATATAGATAAGTAATTGACCTTCTAATTAATTGACCTTGAGATGGTGGAATTCTCACTGCTAGGAGAG
>NW_010181813.1:0-354 GCF_000695765.1 Mesitornis unicolor
GGGTCGTGGTCACAAAGCTGGGAGCAGAGGAAGGGCATTAGCAGGGATGTGGGTTTCAGAAATTCAACTCTCTCTTCTACTGAGCGTCTCAGTGTTCCCAAAAACCGCTGACACCCCAGGGTCAGTGATGTTGGAGCTGGTGCAGCTGCTGGGATGCAGTGAAAGCTCCAGCAATGACTGCGAGGAAAAGGAGGGACCTGTTTTGTTTCACAAGTGCTGTGGCCATGGCCGTGTCTCTCTGCAATGACATTTAAGGACAGGGAACTGCTGGAGAGAGTCCAGCGTAGACTACAAAGATGATCAAGGGAGTGGAGCATCTCCCTTCTGAGGAGCGGCTGAGGGAGCTGGGGCTCT
>NW_010181813.1:651-1961 GCF_000695765.1 Mesitornis unicolor
GGGATTGGACTGGATGAGCTTTGGAGGTCCCTTCCAATCCCTAACGCTCTGGGATTCTGTGACATTTTCCCAGCAATCTGCCTTCCACTTTTTGCTTCTCAACCTTGACTCGGAGCTGGGACATATCCTGCCTTGATGAATAGAAAATACCAAAGCTTGTAATGAAGTCATGCATATGTCGGGAAGTCTACTAAAGGATTTATGGGGAGGCTTCGTGGGGTTTGAAAATCGGTAATGCAAACCTATTTGTTTTTGTGGCGGCTTTTAGGAGCAGGCACCCCACAGCTGCGGGAATTCGTGTGGTGTTCACCAAGCTGACATTTCCCCAGCAAGAAGCTGTTCCTTCAGGTATTCAAGCCATGAACTGTGGAGCTTATATCTTGAATTTAATATCTTATTAGAGCTCTTAGAGCACCTGGTTTGGGAAGGAACGCTTTACAAGTACTGAAGAGATAGGCAAAGATGTATCTAATAGGAGCACTTTTTCTTTCTGTCCATCCTTTACATGAAACCGACTTGATTTGCCTTTCCTCTGTACCCAGAATATTGTTGTACATGCAATGCTGTCAATGGTTGGACATCGAGGCAGCCTTTTTAAAATAAAATGGGGTTTTGGAGGCATTTCGAGGCAGGCAGAACAAGTAGGACCACTTACCCTCACTGCTTCATCGTCCAGAATCAAAGATTTCTCTTTATCCTCCACTTACGTTGCCCAATTCTCCTTGAATTAGCCTGACTCTTAAAAAGTTCCTTTTCTGGGCCCTCTTTATGGCCTCAGACAACATCCTCTTCCTTCTCTTGCTTATTCTGTTAGCTTGTTCACCGTGATCCTTTCTGTAAGTGGGATCTGTGTGCTGTGTATGCTTGAGAGACTTGAACAGGAAAACAAACCCAACAGTAGTACAGGAAACCACGCAGCAAAATGAACCTTTATTAGCAATTTCTTATTAGATCGGGTTGATTATTTATAATTCTTAATAATAAGAATTTATTTTCCATGTTTGATCAGCTAGTGAAATGTTTACCTTTGAGTTAGCAGTGTGGCCGAGCCCCAGGGATAAGCTACGGAGTTAATGGCTAAAAGCAAATAGGAACGAGCTCTGCGGCAGTTTGGTTGTTGCACGACTGCAGGTATGGACTGAGGGTGAGTGGCTGCTGCCAGCTACGATACCATCGGGAGCTGTGGTGAAACCCCTGCATGGTGAAGGCTGAGTTTGTGTGAAACACAGGATCACAGCGTGGTTGGGGTGGGAAGGGGTCCTTGGGATCACCCAGAGCGGGGTCACCCAGAGGAGATCACCCAGGAGCAC
>NW_010181814.1:0-935 GCF_000695765.1 Mesitornis unicolor
CCCTAACGTTCTGTGATTCTTTGATTCTGTGTGTCAGCTCTAAATGATAGAATATGAGTAAGACAGTAATAATCTGTGTTTTTCTGTTTCTTTTTCTCAGAGAATGAATCAGCATTGTATAGTTCTGTGTGTATATAATATACATGATATTTTGTGAAAACTGCTAGACCAATGCATGATAATATTAGCATAGAGCAAGTGTTTAGGAACCATATTGATAGATGCTTCAGAAATATCTATAGAGAAAAATGTGTGTATAGCATACTGTTGCCAACCATGATATCTAATAATTATTGTTCAATCTACAGTATCACAAGATTGCCTAAAAGTTATGACACTTTTAAAAAGAGTTTGAGAGCTTTTGTTTTGTTTTAGAGACTTAAGTTTGTTGGTTTGGTTTTTTTTAAGGTACAACATAGCTTTTTGTATTTTTTTCTCTACAGTTTTTACTCAAACTGGAAGGTACATAAATCACAGAATCACAGAATATTAGGAGTTGGAAGGGACCTCGAAAGCTCATCCAGTCCAACCCCCCTGCCAGAGCAGGATCACCTAGACCAGGTCACACACGAACACGTCCAGGCAGGTTTTGAATGTCTCCAGGAAAGGAGACTCCACAACCTCTCTGGGCAGCCTGGGCCAGGACTCTGTAACCCTCACAGTAAAGATTTCCTCATGTTCAGATTGAACCTCCTATGCTCCAGCTTGCACCCATTGCCCCTTGTCCTGTCATTGGCTGTCACTGAGAAGAGCCTGGCTCCTTCGTCCTGACACTCACCCTTTACAAATTTATAAACATTAATGAGGTCACCCCTCAGTCTCCTCTTCTCCAAGCTAAAGAGACCCAGCTCCCTCAGCCGCTCTTCATAAGGGAGATGCTTCACTCTCTCAGTCATCTTTGTGACCCTGCGGTGGACTCTTTCAAGCAGTTCCCT
>NW_010181815.1:0-31051 GCF_000695765.1 Mesitornis unicolor
CCCCATGCTGCGCGCATTAGCATACAGGCAGACAACTATCTGACAACAGAAGAAACTTGGGGTGCAGTGGGTTGTTGTTTTTTCATTCATACCTAAAGGCAAAAGAGACTGTAACAGCCGTGTTTCATATTTCACTATTGTACGTCTGTGTTTCAATTACTGTTTTGTCTGAATTTCACTTTAGCAGGGTTTAGATTACAAACAAGATCTATGGCTTCACTAAGGTAAAAATAAATCAAGACATTTATAAAAGCCTGAGTATTTATACTGATGCTCAGCCTGGTGTGCTTCCACTAAACAGCACAACTAAATTCAGTCTGGGGTCTAAGGCTTACAATTTAGGCAGGTGGGAAGGAACATCTATGTTAAGGGAAAAAACTGCTGAGAGAGGAAGGAGAAACCAGCAGGTGAAACAGGGCATTTAGATCAATAAATTCTAAGCTCTGCACATTTTCTGTCTCCTTCCTGGTTCTTGCTGCAACCTTTTTGGGCAATCATTTTATGGCATGCATTTGGTGCAAGTCTCCCTTTGGCACTAGTAGGTGTCAGGGAAGTGGCTATCCCACAACATAACCAGGAGGGATCTATACAGTATCTCAGCTTGGTGACAAACATACCCAATAAACTTAGCTGAAAGGCTGTCAGGGCTGCCAGTCACTAAATTCAGAAGAGCCTTGGACTTTGTGAGAATCTTTTTGCTTGACAAGTGCACTAATTCATGATTAAAGGAAATGAAGCAGCCCAGCACGTGAAGCAGAGTGGGAGGAAACTGCTGGCGTGATTAACAGCTGGTAAAAATATGAACTTGAAATAATTGTTCTCCGTGTTCATGGCATCTTTCTGTTCATGCTATACTCTTCTTTTGATGACAGAAAAAGAAGAGGCTAACTAACCCACCAGCTAGTCTGAGATCTGTAGGAATTAATTTTGTGGACTCTGATCAAGAGAAAGCACTCTCTAATGGTGGTAGCAGGGAAGTAGCAAACAAGTATCTCTCAGTACAATGTCAGGCCAGGGATTTATAAGCTGTTGGATAATTGAAGTTCGCTGTAGGATACACTCTCAAAAGTTGTAAAGCTATGCCACATCTGATAGATTCAAGAGTGAAACTCAAAATAAACTTGCATTTCTGACTAGCAGACTGATCCCTACAGTCAGGCAGAGGATCTTGTATGACTCTAATTTGACTGCAGATGGAAAATTACAGGCTTACATTTCATTGATGTAAATTTTATTTGCCAAAACATAGTTTTAATTTTAAACATCTTTCCCTGAAGTGCCTGCTTTGCTGAATCTGGGTACATACCTCTGCATTTAAATGGATTTTTTAGCCTGTCAGATGCTACTGGAAAGACAGTGATTTCATTCTCCTATAATCATTCATCAGCTAATAATGACCTCAAAACTTCCTGTAAGGCTCAGCAAACCATGAAGCTGACTTCACCTCTCAGATGGGACTTCTGAATAAACATGACTGTGTCCTCCTCGTGGCTTGCCCAGGAAGGTAGGACAGTACTGGAGAATGACAAACAGAAAGAGGAAGCAGTGCAGAGGATAGTCAAATTGAAGTATAGCACTCAAAATCCTATGCTGTATTCAAATATTATGGCTGACACCAAGGTATACTTTTCCACTGTAAAGGTAGAAGGCATTTTAAAGGTGTAAGGCTTTTCATGCATAGAAACATAGAATCATTTAGGTTGGAAAAGACCTTCAAGGTCATTGGGCCCTACCATTAACCTAGCACTGCCAACTCCACCACTAAACCATGTCTCTAAGTGCCACATCTACCTGTCTTTTAAAATCCCTCTAGGGACGGTGATTCCACCACTGTCCTGGGCAGGCTGTTCCAGTGCTTAACAACCCTTTTGGTGAAGAAATTTCTCCTAATATCCAATTGAAACCTCCCCTGGCACAACTTGAGGCCATTTCTTCTCATACTATCATTTGTTACTTGGGAGAAGAGATTCTATAATTCTCTCCTAGCAAAACCAGGACAATGCTGTTGGCCTTCTTGGCCACCTGGGCACACTGCTGGCTCATCTTCAGTCAACTGTCAACCAACATCACCAGGTCCTTTTCTGCTGAGCAGCTTTCCAGCCACTCTTCTCCAAGCCTGTAATATTGGGTTGTTGTCAGCCAAGTGCAGGACCTGGCAATTGGCCTTGTTGAACCTCACAAAGTTGGCCAGGGCTCTAGAGTCTGGGGTGGCTCTAGAGTCCAGGTCAATCCCAGAGGCTGGGTTTCAGAGGTTGGTTGGTTGTAGGGCTGGGGTGGTGTTGGAGCAGTTGTTTCTAGAGCAGGTATGAGTTATGGAGCTGGCAGCTTGGCAGGCTTGTGAGTTCTAGCTCACTTCTTGTTTCTAGAGCAGTTTCCAGGATTGAAAGTTCTAGAGTGGGTTCTAGATCACCTTCTAGGTAGCTTGAAAGTTTTAGAGCATGTTTGGGTTCTGGGAGGGGAGAGGTCACAGAATCACAACATGGTAGGGGTTGTAAGGGATCAACCATGCAGAGCATGGCTAAGAGGAGAACCCTGCAAGACTGAGGAGGAGAACAGGAGTTTTGACTCCACAGTGGAGAGAAAGTGGGAAAGAAAGAGGAAATGAAAGATTAGGCAGGGGATGAAGTGAGGAAGAATTGGAGGGGAAAAATATACATGGAGAATTAGAATAAATTAAAAGGGCAGTACAAATCCTTAAGAAAGAGATGGAAGAGGCATTAAAAATGAAAACATCTGATAGAATTTCCCTGAAGCAAACTGAGTTATTTTTGGGTTCTTTCAAAAAGCTGAACCTCAGTAAACAAAGTTGCTCAGAATCTCATTTGTATCTCAGCCAAAACAGAGAGTAAACTGATAAGTTGTGGGAAAGGAGGAAAAAAAAATATCAGATAAGCAGATTCAGGAAGCAAAACTGAAGTGAAACGAAATGTGCATGCAAATATGCTTTCTATTAAATCAGTTTGAAGGAAATAATGCACACAAATGGGGCAAAAAGGACAGCCAAAATCTTGGGAGTAGAGCTAGAAGTAGAGAAATAGTAGTCCTAATCAGCTTGTTCAAAAATTATTTACTGTTTTTTCTTTCCAAAGTGCTGCTTTTCCTGAACATGAAAGGCCCAAAGCATTTCAAATGTATTACAAACCACTATTTATTTAGCGCCCCTGCTAGAGAAACCAGTCCATTTTTCTCTGTGTCAGGTGGCCTCTCCAGTAGCACACTCAGTCTTGGCTCTCTGCCTGCTCATTCCCTAGCCTCTTAGAATTGTAAGACAGGCGCTACTCCAGGTTGAATCTGTCTGTCTTATCTGTGTGTACATAAGTAAAGCATCAGATGCAACAAATGAGCCAAGAAGGAAGCTTGTTTGATAAAGTCGTATCTGGATGCTTTTTCATCTTTAGAATCTCTTGCAAAATGCATTCAACTAAGAATGGAAAGATGCATGCTGAGCTGCTGAAGTTGCACTGTTGGGCAAATTTGCAGATCTCAGCTGCCGTATTTGTTCTTCTTCCCATATACATAAATACTATCAGATAAGAGATGAGAGAGAGATCCTGTACTAAAATACTCATTATCAAAGGTAATGGGGCACCTTGTGAGATGAGAAACCTGTACAAGTACTACTGGGTGCACCTGAAAGCATAGTGTAATATACCAAATGTCTGTGTCCAGTGCAGGCCTGAGTTCAGTCCAGCTTATTATCTGGCCATCTCAGATCTAGGTTGGTTTTTGCAGAGTCACACCAGCATTCCCATCTTCCAGAGAGAGGATTCATTAATACAGCAGAGTGCAAGCCTGGATCTAGGTCTGCAGCTACATCATAGCTTGAACTAACAGGCCTTGGAACCAGGAGCATGGAGCTGCAGGTGCAGAGACATTGAATCTGCATAGCATTAGCTCAGATCCAGCTTATGCAGAGCTGCTGTGCACAGCTGTACTCTGACTTATTTCTTGTGGCTCTAGAAGTTGTACCTGCACACTGTTCCTGACAGCCCACCCAGTTCTGCCAGTGTGGCACAGGCACTGAGATGCTTTGAATCTGCCAAGGTTTATAGCTGGGGCTCCATGCAACACAGAACAGCTCTGTGATTTCCAAGCCTGTACATGGTATGTCCATGTTCTCCACCACTGCAGTAAGCTAGGATATAAAGTATATCACAGCCAACTACCTCTGCAGCCATACTAGAGATAAACTACAATTTGAATAATCCAATCCCAGAAACCAGAGGTATAATTGTATAGTAATGGCCATGGTATGCATTTCTGCAAGGCTAGGATGACTATGAAATGGAGATGCAGGAGAAGAAGATGGATTGCAAAGATGTCTTTGAGCATGGAGAAGTGCTTGTCTTCTACACTGTCATGGTAAATCAGATACACAGCTGTCAGTATTTTCAGTGGAATAATGGGATGAGCTGCTTAGATCAACTGAAATGTATATGCAGAAGGAGAGGCAGCTAAACGAAAAATCCTTGAAGGGATTCCCGGGTACTCAAATATTGAGAGAGGACTAAAGCAGTTTTCATTTGCCTCCTGGATACGTTCACCTCCCTGGGAGAACACGGAAAACTGTGGGAGACATCAGTAATCTGAAACATTCCCCTTTTCCACTAATGAGGGAGGAAGGAAAAAAATCCAAGCAGTTTTAATTTGCCTCCTGGATACATTCACCTCCCTGGGAGAACACTGTGGGAGACATCAGTAATCTGAAACATTCCCCTTTTCCACTAATGAGGGAGGAAGGAAAAAAATCCATTAAAATGCATATGTAACCAACCACTAAAATCAGCTGCTTTGTAATGCTAAAGACTGCAAAGACAAGCTGTATTTTCACTACAACAGCACTAATAGACTATCTTGATTTTTTAATGGGTAAAGGACGATTGAACACCAGCACCCCTCCCTCTGAATTACTTACTTTTTGCATACCTTTGATCTATTCTAGAGAAAGGGCACAAAGAAGATTTTAGTGGGTGATGTGTTAAAACAAGTTGCTCTCAGACAAAGCAAACAATCCAAAATACTATGGATTTCAAGTTTTAGATGTCCCTGGAAAAACACAGAAGCTGAACTTAGAAGCATGGGGGTTTTTTCCCTAATAAAGTAGAAATTGCCCTGGTTTCACCAAGCTTCAATGTAAAGTACAATTTTCTTTCCTCTGTTGGACTCAGGGAAGTCGTGGGCTAGTGCAAAGGACTTCTAGGTGTCCAACTTCAGGCACTTCAGTCCAAGATTACAGTTGCAGAAGACAAAAGGAAAACCAGCCTCCTTTTCCACTGTCTGTCCAGTTGTGAGGACACAAAAAGCCACTGGAAGACTTCATTTTACCCATTAAAGAATATCCAGAATTATATCTGGAGTGATGAAACAGGAACCAGACACAGTAGGTGTAAAGCCTCATCTAGAAGGCACCAAGGATAGATACCTAACTCATAGAAATAGTTCTGGGTTCAGCACTGAGCACTGCAGTAATAAATTCATTAAAATGTTGTGGTTGTGACAGTGCCTTTTATTTCTAAAAACATAAACACGTACAGCACTTGTCTAGAAACCTGGAAAACTGAGCTCTAGCTTCTCCATCTACAGGACCCTCACAGTTACCTTCCAGGAGGGTGCCATAAGATGGCATAAGGAAAGCCTTAGAAAGAAGGCACCTTTCTCTGGCCTGTTAAAGCTTGGCAGCTGTGCAGATAATAATGTACAGCAAGCAAACAGGAAGGAGACAGTGTTGTTAATAAAAGTAATTAGTGTATGCCCTGGGAATGATGGGGTTTTATTCCCAGGGATATTATACCTCCTTCTTATTTATCTGATGGTGGCAACTGCCAGTGTGTGACCAACACCATTAAACTAAGCAGGCACTCTGTTCTGGTGTTGAGTGGAAATGGGGACTGATCTTTCATGAACCAGTCTGTTCTGATGCAGCAATCCCACATTTCTAAGGTGTCTTCCTGAGGCAATACTCCATGAGTCATAGCCTTTCACTCTGTCTCAGTTTCCTCATATTTAAAAATGAAAATAATGGCTCCAGCCTATCTCACTGGGGTTTCTGAGGCTGAATTAGCAATTATGAACTGTTATATCATCTCTGGAGGGCTGGCAGAGCATAATATTTTAATCAGTTTTCTGCTGTCTTTAATACTGGATTTGGGTAACTCACTGTATGTATGTTCTGTTGCCCTGCTTCAGAGACAAAAGGGAGAAGAGCGAGTCAGATGCAGAATCAGAAAAATCTTCTTTATTACTATATAATGAAGGGTAAAGGCACATTGATTCTTTTGACATATTCTTCTGGTATCCACATGCTAACACAGTTGTGGGCTAGGGACTAAGATTTTGATTGATACCTCTGAGCCAGTACTTTCCTTCCATGAAGAATCAATTGTTTTACTTAATGTGAAGCAATAAACAATGTAAGCCAAACATTTGACCTTTGTGGATAAGGATTCAGAATGAATGTTAATTAAAAAATCTTGGTTAAAATTCTCCAAGTTCAGTGAATACCCATTTACTCTGTTATGGGTGAGGTTTCAGGAGCTGGTAGAAGAGTATGAATCTTTCTTGGAGGGTGCAAAAGCCAAGTGTGCTCTGAAGGCCGGCAAGAGCAGATCAGAGATACCACTGGCAAGATTCTTACTGATCAGTATCTACTTCATCTTGCTGCCAAGGCTGCTGGAGGCTTCAGGTTCTCCTGCAGAGGTCAGATAAAGAAGTTATTTTTTTTTTTCTGTATAAGGTTGATGGGGGAAGTCACTAATCAACCCTCCTAGGTAGCCAACTGCCTTCACAGCAGAGTCCTGTGCACTGGGATCAGAGCCAGGCATGGTCAGCATGAAACAGGTTTCAAATCACCAAGGTTAGGAAGTACAGTAAGCAATAAGGTAATCATGTTTCTTTAATAAGAAAAGCACCATGTCGTATCCAGTCCCATAGCAGTTCTCTCTCCAGCATGCCTGGAAGCATCAGCTCCTTGTAAAAGCTCTGAAAGAGTAAATCTTACCTTGGGCACCATCTAATGTGACAGTGACACTGATATAGATGTAGACTAGGTTCTCCATCTGCAGCTTCTTGGGTTTATACATATTCCCCTTTTTTCCATATCCTCCTCGAGCCCCTTCCTCAGAGTGAAACCAAGTGATATTTCACCTCCCTTGAGCACACAGCCCTCACTGTTGGCCAGCGTATGGCCAGCTTACAGCCTGCAATGAGGGTGTTCTTACATATCAGTCCCTGATACTGACATTACTGTCTCCTATAGCAAATATTTCACATTCCCAAATCACCCTGGGTTTTAATGAGCCATATTTAAAGCAACTCGCCAGCATCAAAATCCCTGTCATTGTTTCAGCTGTGCCTCTCTGATAAGGCAGGTGGTAAACAGATGCAGCCGGACAGCAGATTTGCCTGCAAAACATGTGCTTGTTCTTTTGGAAATTTTAGAGAGCACTTGCTTGACTTGCCCTTTAAAAAGGCTTTGTTCTATTAGAGCTTCCTATTTCCTGCCCACAGCTTCATGTCATCTACTGGAAGCAGCTGACAAAAGCATTGTGTTCACTTTTTCCATAAAGAGAATGCCTGATATTCTGCTTGTCCTTTCTGTTGATCATCAGCATGTACCCTTATAAGTGGTTTTTGTGGGTAGAGGAGAACAGTGACAGCATGCCCAGCTTGCCACTGTCGATCTACCCAAGCTATCTGCAACAAATTATTTACCCACTGAGTTTGAATTTTGTTTCTGAGCAGATAACATTTTCTATAAGTGTATCTTGCACTCAGAGCTACTCACTGAGTATTTCGTGTGAAGAAATTTTTGCAGAGGGACTGTACTCATAGCCATCACTGTTTGGCACTGTAATGTTTGCAATCTAAAATCAGATTGATATGGGCTTGTTCCATAACGTCATATAGCTGTTGGAAAATAGCTAGTACCTAATGTAATCATCTTTTACAAGCTAATCATCAGCAAATAGTATAAGCTTGATTTAACTATCCATCCCAAGTGCAGAATGCTCTTTACTTCTCACATGTGTAAGTTAGGTCAAAACAGGCACATTCCCTGCCAGCTGCCATCTGTCAGATGGTTCTGTAATGTGGAATTTTGAAAACAATTATTTTTCTACACTTATCTTTCAAAAAGGCCATTCTGTGGCGAGAGATGAGAGACACTGATGTAATTCCTTATTAGCAGACCTTGGATGGTAGAAAGACCTTTGTGAGTGGTTACAATGCCTGCCACTCAGCAGAGATTAAGACGCTCCTCTTCTGCCAGCTTCTTTGCTAATGCCATTCCCAGCATGGTGGGAGGCTCAAGGTGGTGTTTCCAAAGCTGCTTTTTCTAGTGTGAGAGCAATGCCTTAGAAAATACACTTTACTGTTATGCTTGTAATGCTCTCTCTTCTTGGGAAAGGTGTTCAAAGCAGCAAGATATTTTGTTTTCTGATTCAGTCTCTAACTAGAGTGAATTCTTGGCAAAGAAAGGCTTCCAATATTGATATTTGGATGGAGATTTCTGAGACAGGACTGCTTGTAAATAGACAGTCTCTCATTTTTCTGCTGTTGTGAAGTATTTTGAATGTTTCTGGTGCTTTTCAAACATTTTCTGTTCTTGTTCTCTATTTAGCACTGTTGCATTCATAACCCTCTGCATAGTGTTAATCATAATTATGAGATTCAACAATACTGCACTGTGTAGCCAGAAAAGGTCTGGGAGGTGTACCTCTTCCATATATAGCACTTAACCCCAGGAAGCAGGATGACTAAAGCACAGCAAAGCTCTCTGTTCACCTAAAAACAATCCCAGAAATCCTGACAGCTGGCAGTCCTGAATAATAATATCAACTCTGGATGGTTCAAGAATAAATTCATAAGGGATTTGCCGTAAGGATTTAGGCTGCTTTAAGGGATAGTTTGTTGGGCTTCAACTGTGCATTTTACTTCAAAAGTCTTGACCAATGGGCCCTACCTTCTCTCCCTGGCCGCTGTTCACCTGGTTCTGCTGTGGTGGGATGAGTTAGCATTTGGGGCTGGTTTATCAGCCTGGGTTTCCACCCTGCCGGTAAAACTACACCACTACAAACTGTTCAGGAGCCAGCAGCAGTCTGTTCCTCAGAAACATCTGTATTTGAAAAATAAATGGGTTTTAGATAAAAGAGAAGATGTTACCTCTTATAAGTAAATTATTTAAACTTGCAACTTGTTTCTATCTTTTCCAGGTGAAAAATTAATGTACCACACCCTTTTGCATGGTAAAACAATTTTTTCATAGGTTTTTCCCTCTTAAGGAACAGATAAAATGGCTTTCCACAGCCCATATCAGAAATTCTAGCTATCAGTCCTCATGCTCCCCATCTCCCCTACCTGCCCCAAAGGTAGGTTAATGGTTAATGCTTAATGGTTAATGGTTAAAGGTAGGTTAATGCTCTGTTAATGAGCATCTAAGTATTAACATAACAGAGCAGGCCCATTAATCTCCAGAGCACCATGTGCGACTGAGAAAGAAAAGCTGAGGCAAAATTGCTGCTCTTCACGTTTGTGAAGATGAACAAAATCAGGATTTTTTTTCCGTGTGCTACATGGGTCATGCATTTGGCCTTAGGCTGATGCTTGATAAAAATCATGGTCAAAATCTTCAACCTGGGTGCATAAACTAGGCTTTTATTTTCAAATTGATGCACTGCCTGAACAAAACCACTCTAATTTTCAGCAGGGCTGACCAAATGCCCCTCCAATTCATTTCACCAGCAGTTAAGAAATCTCAGTACCTCTGAAAATCAAATAGTGCTTAAATTTACAGCTTCTCTATTTTTAAAATATCTCCTCTAGTCTCCATCTACTTAATGGAGAAATGCAAAGCCAAGGGCACACAGTGATCTGGGCAGTTAATAATGTCTTTGGCAATGTAACAAATCAATGAAATGCTTGGAAATAATGGCATCAACTCAAATGTAACAGTTTCATGACAGTGTCACTTTCCAACAGATGGATGTTGGGATTTTTCCCCAAGTACTTCTGTATGTATAATTTGTGGCAGGTCACAGTTGTGTCCCTTCCTCCGCCCCCATCTTAATTTTAATTTTTCTTACAAACAAGCAAGCAGCCTGGGCACATTACTTACTGTCCATTCTGCAAAGGTCGAGAAATCCTGCAGGATCTCTGACTTGCTGGACATGTGGCATTAAGGAAAGGTGAGTGTTGCCCTTCTCGTCTTGGGGAAGGGAAAGGAAGAAGAGGGAACAATTCCAGATTTCCCTGAATTGAGCCCAGTCGTTACTGAGCAATGCCATGGATTTTTAGTGAACAGAAATGGCAGACTGCTTGATCCCTCTAGGACAATCATTCGGAGCTCATCCTTGCAAGTAGGAACTGATTCTCCTTCCGCTTGCGACCTGCAATTAGCATCTGTCTGACTACTTCTATGTAAAGCACTGATATTTCTAGCCTTGAAAGTGCCTGTGCCTATGTCTGGAGTCTACTGCATCTGCCCTGAGCGGTGGGAGCTTTCCCTTCCTTGTCCTGTGTGCTAGGTGGCTGTCTGGGAGCAAAGCTGTAGTGTTTGCTCCACTATGAGACTGCGCTCTTGGGCATTCACACATCTTTATGGGCCCATCTTACAGGGCCTTCTGCTTCCTCTCGTTACTTATTTATTGCATTTAGCTGCTTATTTGGCTGACAGTGCAATTTCTGTCCTTGTACACCTTGTCCCCTCCAATGTGCCTCATACATTTTAAAGACAATTTTATTAAAAAATAAAAGCAGGTGAGTTAAATAACTGTTTGCCTGGCCAAGACCTCAAAGGAAGATTTAGCTGAACCACAGTATGAGCTTCACGCTGCTATTGAAGCTGAGATGATATTTGGTTTTGCTTTTTTCACATAATTTGTTGCAGATTGTCCCAAGCAAAAACTGTCAAACTGCTGGGCAAGCAAAGGGAAAGCAACCTACAAACTGTTTAATGCTTTCTGATCTCCACACATTCAGCCAGATGGGCAACAGTGACATACTAAGGTTGACATTGTGAGCTTAATGCCAATCATGTATTTAAGGGTTTACTGTTTTGTTCTGTGATACTCTGTGAAATACAGCTCAAAGAACCGGTTGGGACTTTTTGGAGACTGGAAGAAATTTTACATAAAAACCTGCTGTGTAAAGTCCTTTTCCCTATGGAGATGGATGATCTACCATAGCCATCTATTTCTTTCCTTCGTATTAATAATGTGAAGTGTATATTGAGCATCACTTTCTGAGAAATCCTTTGATATCTTTGTTAAACATTGTCCTTTGCTATACCTTTATCTCTAGCAACAAATCTGGTGTGTTTTGTACAGACGGAATAAACGATAAAAACAACTTATTCTGTTGAAGGAGACCATTCAAATTTAAAATGAGATTACTTTTAAATGAAGGTGGTTTATCTATCCCAGGGAGAGGTATCTTGCTCTGATCAGATACCACTGTGAAAGACATAGCCCAGCATCACCTCTCAGGAGACCTTCAGGGGATGAGGGCCGGGCAAACGGAAGGGGGTTCCCTGGAGAGGTGATCTCCCGCCCTCCAGCACTTCCCGCAGTCCCACAGCAGAGCTAGGGGCCCTGCACAGAAAAGCCTGGAGAGCCGGTGACACCTGAGGGGTGCTACCGGGAGCGACCCCGCTCCCGACAGCGCTCACCCTCACTTTGGCCATGCCTTTGCCCCCTCCCCGGCTCCTCCCTCTTCTGGCCTCCGACGCCTGTCCCGCAGCATTTCCAAAATCGCCACCGGCTTCGCTCTGCGCCCACTGCCCCAGGGCCCGCACCTCTTCCACTACTCCCGGCAGACGCCCCTTCAGAGGGGCTCCCCTCGACCCCCAGGCCTTGCCCGGCACCTCCTCTCTTCCCCTCTCTGCCAACCGTAGGCGGCCGGGCGCCGCGCGAGGCAGCTCCAGAGGCGCGACCCGCCGCCGAGGTGGCGGCCTGGGGGGAGGTTGGCCACCGAGGGGGCTGCGCCCACCGAGGGGGTCGCAGCTGCGGAGCTGGGGACAGTGGCGATTTCACCACATCGCTGGTGCGGCCCCGGCAGAGGGAGCCGGAGACCGCCGGCCCCGCAGCTGAGTAAGGCGGAGCCGCGGGAAGGAGGAGGAGGAGAAGGAGGTGGTGGTGCCGCCGGGGCTCCTTTTTGCCTTGTTTTAACTTTCCCAAGCGGGTAGTTGCACCCGTGCCCGAGGAGTGCACCACGTTGGGAAGAAACGAGAAAAAAATAAGGCGTAGCCTGTTAATGGCACGCTGTTAACCAAGTTGTCTCTGGTTCACCCCCAGCTCTCCCTGGGCCTGGCTGCGCTGCTGGAGCCACAGCTGTCGGGTGAGGAGCTGCTTAATATGCCGGAGGTGTCCTCCTCCGGCTTCTCCTTTCATTCTGAGTAATCCATCAGGCTGCTTTGCAGCTACAGCTTACGATCTGTAATTTGTATAATTTGATTTGACAGTAAGTCCATCGTCGTTATGTTTATTTACAAGAGATGCCCTGTGATTCGTTTAGTTTTGTATCTGTTGTTTTCCTTGCTTTTCCAATCATGGTTTCATAATTTCCCATCTAGTTCTTGGGGGCTGCCATGCATCATGGCTCTGAGGTGGTATTCGCTTGTTTGTGTACACTCCAGGGAAGTGGATGGTCCTGTACAGGACCACCTTGCCCGTGCGCAGATAAAACTACTACACTCTTACCTGAAATCTCTTTTATTCTGAGATTACAGGTGTTTTCTGCTTTCCAGCAATTTAGTTTTGTACCCTTTTCCCCCCACTTTTTTAAAAAAACAACTTGCTGTGTTTACCTTCAGATACTTGTTAATTTTGAGGAAGGCAAGTAAGTACAGCTTCATTACGTCAGTTTCTAAGGGCTAGGTACCAGAAACAATTCAGCACAATGAAGTATGACACTTTAAATGCCAAAATGCTTTGTTTTTTAATAACTTGTCCCTGGAGTTGAATCTGAAATCTGTATCAAATCCCACTTGCACTCCTTGATTGAGGTATAGAAAAAGCTAGATATATCAAAATGTCTTCCAGTGTTTTGAGCAGTGGACAGAGCTAACCAGTAAGAAAGTCTGACTGGAAGGATTTATCATCCAGCCTGTCTTTCTAGACTTCAAGTGTTTAATTTGGAAATGCTTGGGATATTGTGTGGAGTTCTTTACTGAGCAGAGATGCCTACAAAGAGAAGAGAGCTTTTATTTTTTCCTTAATGTATCCTCATCATAGGAGAAGAGATGGAGGTGTCATCTTGGTATATAACACCTTGTCAGACAAGCAGTGCAGAAAGTGAGAGATTGTTTTCTTTGCAACCTCAAGACTTTCAAAGTCACATCTCTCTCTGCTCCCAGAAATACTCCAAGCCTGTAGCTTACTGGGAGAGAGGCAGAGTACCTGTTATGTGTTACTGAAACTGTGTCATCATGCAGAAAATACTACGTGGGAAAAGGAAATTTGGCTCTCACATGAAGTACTTCACTCACCTGGGAGTCCAGAATTTTGATCCCCACCTCAGGGAACACACAGTTATTTTACCAGTTCATAATGGTCCTTGGAGTAAAGCTCAAACCTAAATGCTGCCTTCTCTCAGGTGTGTTTTAAGTCCTTAGGTGTTCTTTAGAAGCAGACCATTGCCATCAGTAGGCAACAGCTGACTGAAAGCTGTTGATTAGTAATTTGGGATTGTGATATGTTAATTATACCTAAGACCCAACTAGGTGGCTTTGTTTTCCTCTTAGAAAAAAAATTAAGTCAAGGAAATAATGATGTGGTCCTCTTTTTCAAGATTTCCTGTAAATAGAAATATTTCTGCATTACAGCTATATGGTAAGTTTATTTTTTTCTTTTCAGTGATACAAATGGATGCTCTGGAAATAAGAAATACCACCAAAAATATTGTTTAATGTCTAAATAACACCAATATGTGTAAGCACAGTGAAAATTTCAGGATGGAGATTTTAAAGCTAATGAAAACAATTATGTAAGCACACACGTGCTAGGTATGCAGATAAAAGGTACAGAAAGAACTTCTAAGGTGGGATTTACATATATTAACTTTGTAATTGTATGCATAACAGGCAATTACACAAGAGTTAATAAAATAATAGTAATAATGATTTGTATTAGGTAATGGAAATTTATGAAGCAGTTTTGGTGTCTCTAATAAAGCTGTGATGTCTTCAAGTAGAGTTAATGAGTATGATAGAAGTGACTCGCATGAATAAACGTAATTAATGTTGCATTTGTCAAATAAAGATAGTAAAATATTTTTAAAAAGGTGTCTGAATATTAGTATCATCATTATATGAATGGGAAACTGAGGTAGGAATGTAAATCATGTTTTGGTTTGCAACTAAAGTCAGAAATGAGATACTGCAGTCTTTCATCTAAACACCCTTTTCTCCTACTTGGTAATATCTTGGCTGTTATTTACAAATACTGTGTAACGTGCTGGTGTGCTTTGGCATTACTTCCATGCCTGTGGCATGTTCCCCAAACCACTGTTGTGTTTAGCAATTTGAGTTCTTTTCTCATGTTTGCAGCCCTTTAACTGTAACTGTTTGTCACTATTGAGCTCAGGTGTATATCTGTGACTGAAGAAATAAGGTGATTGCTTCTGGATCAGGGTGTTGCTGTCTGTGCCTTGGAGGTCTGTGAAGAAAGAAAGAAAGAAAAAGAAAGAAAGAAAGAAAGAAAGAAAGGAGATCTCTGAGTGTGAGAAGCACGTGTTTAAGCATGGCTTACTTTTAAAAGCACTGTTTCTATGCTTGGAGTTGACATTAAAGTTACTTTCTTTATCTGAGAGTTTTAATTCTGTATACTTTCTTTTCTTCCATACCATAGGATATATTTCCAAGGTGAGAGCAAGTGCTTTTTCTCACCATAAAATTCTGTGTAGGCAAATGAGGTAATTACCATCCAGTTAGAATGGTCCTTGCTTCATGTGTTTTGTGGGGGTTTCACCTGGACAGATAATTAAGACCTGTGTGCTGGGAAGGGTTCACTTTTCTTTATGTTTTTCTTCAATGTCAGTCTCCTGTAGAAAATATGTTTAATGTAGGATAGGATGAAACAGTATTGAATGGATTCTTTCAGCTCTCTCACTGATCACATTACTTTCTCATGCTTCAGAAAAGTACTGGATTTTAGTGGTATGGATTATTGGTGAGGACTGATTTGGAGGGGTGCAATTAGGAGGGGCAGGGGAAAACTCCAGAAATAAGGTAGTAGAAGAAGTGGCAAGCAAGTCAAATGGTTCTTGAGATGTGGTGGTAGTAGTTTGGAGCTCTACTGTCAGCAATGAGTAAGGACTGCAGGGGGCACAGGCCTTATAAGTCAAGGTTGACACATATTGGCAGAATTATGTATCAGTATTTTGAGAACTAGGAATTGGTTTATGGAATTAGGTTCCCTGTTTCCCTGCTCTCCCACTCCTCCCTTGCCTCCAGCTGAGCTTCTAATGGAAGGGCTGGGGGGAGGGGAACAGGAAGCAGCAGAAAGATGTTTATTGCTGCTTGGTAGGAAAGGAAATTAAGTAACTAATGATGTGCACTGAATAAAAGGGTTTGATTTTCTTGTTTTAATTCTCACTGCAGATTACTACAAACAGCTGGTCTCTGCCTTTCACTCATACGTAAGCATCTGCAACTTTGACCTGTTCCTAGAAAAGTTTCACCAAACTGAATCTTCCTTGAGCATCTTCCCTTTGTACAGGAACCAGAAGTGATGTGGCAAATCTCCACTAACACTTGTCACGTTTAGAGCTACAATGCAATGTGGGAAAGACGGGTCTGGTTGCTAAAGCTCTGGGAAACTTTTTGTTTTAAAGTAAGAAAGTTGGTTTTGAAAGCCTATGAGAACAGATGAAATGGTGGTGCTACTACACCACTGTTTTTATTTCTTGATAAATTCTGAAATTTCCATGGGTGCAGGTCTGAGTGATGTTTATCCACTCCAAATGGGCTCCTTGCATAGGGAGTGACCTACAGTAGAGGTGCCAGAAAGCTTCACATATTCACCTTTTCCTTAAGCTGCATTTCTGGAGGGAGTTAGAGCTCCTTCAATGAAGGCATTGAAGTGGGAATGTTGCACATCCTCCTTTAGTAAGAGGAAGTAAAAGGAGGGATTTAGTGACATTTGTTACTAGGTGTGCTGTATTTGGCAAAATGACAGAAAAAGGCAGCAAAGGGGCCTTAGGTGAGATCAACTGATCTAGCCACTGGTGCTGAGGAGACAAGAGAATTATTGGACTGACACAAGCAGTAAACATGAGTGAAGCTACACATCATGCCAGTTGAAATTTGACCTAGGACTTTGCCAATTTAATGTAGGAATGAGGACGGGGTGGTTCATTTCTTTCTGAAAACTGGAGAAGCCATCCAAGTGCCTCCCATACAGTATGAAACAGAGGTTGCTAATCCGCATTGGAAGGGGACATAATGCTTGCTTCAGCTGCTTTAGGTTTAATATAAGAAGGTGTTGTGACCCAATCCCAGAGTGTAGTCTCACGACTGAGTTATCTTACACAGCTGTTTTAGAGAGTCAGGCTCAGATAGCTTTCTGATTGGAATCTGTTGCAGATTTGCTCTTACCAAATAGACTTTTATTTTTTCTTGCTGAACAATCTAGCTCTAACTTCACCAGTCAAGCTCAAGTCTTTCTTGCTCATATACATAGGAAACTGGGGCAATATCTTAAGAGTGAGAGCTGTCTGCTGAGAACTGCTTGGCTTTGTTCAGTACAAAGACCTGCAAAATGCAGTACAAAGCCTTGTCTGTGGCCTGCAATTTTTCTCTTCAGCAGGTAATAAATAAGATGGATGACTGCTTTAAGGGAGTGCTACAGAAATGTTTTCCTTGATGTTGTTGTTGTTGGTTTTAAATGCTTATTCTTCACTTCTTTGTTATATCTCCTTTCCATGCTTGTTTTGGCCCAATGCACAGGCTGATGATGGGAACTGGGGATTAACCACCAGGGTGATGTGGCGAGATCAGCCTTCTCCCCTTCAAAAAGGGTCAGGGCTTTTGACATAACAGCTGTGGACCTTTTGCACCCTTACTTTTGTGCCTCTGGCAGCACACCATTGCTGCTGTCAAGTACGCAACCTGGTCATGTGCCAGCCAGCATGCATCCCCCTCCAGTGGCAGGAACAAGAAGGGGAGACCCCTTGGTCAACAGACAGGGTCCCCTGCCTATGGGGCACCTCAGCCCAGAGGAGCTCATGGGCCATGGCCAACAGATGACCACAATTCAGATCCAACCAGGCCATAAAACAGGGCCTCTGACAGAGATCCCCTTTGAGGAGTTCTTTTTGGAACTGTGATGATGGGAAGCCTTCCCCTTGGAACTGGATGCCACCCAAGGAAACTTCCTGGAATTGAGTACCCTCACTCTCCTTTCAGGGAGTGACTATTGCTGCCAGATAACCTCAAGTGAGAGGCTCCTCTTTGTGAGTGAGTGTGTGTACACCTAGGAGTCATCATTCTTATGTGTTGGGGATGTTATTACCAGATGACAAGTGGTACACCGAACCTAGAATTTAAGTGTCATCAGAGCATTATTTTGGTTACCCTCATGGTCTCGTTGATTTCAGCTGTGTGGTTTCAGTTACAAAATTAAAGTTTGTTTAAGTTTACTGTCTGTGTGGGGTCATTCTGGTGTACCTCCATGACATTTTAATTGGTGCAGTAAGCAGGGTGAACCGATGGATTAGTACAGAGGCATGGTGCGACCCTTCTCCTTTGGGAAAGGGGTGGGCAGTTGTGGAAAGGGTGGAGAAATGTTGTGGTAATAAGCGAGATGGCAGAGGAATAGAAACTGTTTGTGCCATCCTGGGTGCATGCCTGATAGAAGTGCAGGACCAGTGTAAGTATTGCAAGCAGTTGGAAAGGGATAATTCTGAGAAGGAGTGGAAAATAGATTGTTTGGAAGTGGAGTTACAGCAAGAGAGAGGGCGGGTGCATTTCTTGGAGCAAAGGATTGAGCTCATGTTAAGTCAAGCAGAAAAGCCCCCAAGCATTGTCCAAATTTGTAAACTGGTTGTGGGTACAGATCCTGAGGACTGGGGAGATTCAGATAAAAACAATGTTGATGATGTGGAGAAGTTAGAGGAGAAGGATGTAAGACCTTCTCTGATTAAAGAGGTGCCCGAGATAATCTAAGATTCAGACACATGAGGGGTGTGGTTTATTGATGCATCAGCCCCTCAAGTAGGACCGAAGTGGCAGTACAAGGCAGTGGCAGTGGAAATTGCTACCGGGAAAACGCTGACAGAGGAGGGGAAGGTAGTGCTCAAGGAGGGGAGATGCATACCCTCTTATTAGCAGCAGAAGGGGGTGCTTCCACAATTTACACCAATTCCTATGCAGCTCAATGGTGCCACAGAGTGGGTATGCCAGTGGGAATCTAGCTGGTGGGAAGTGGGCCACACTAGAGTTTGGAGGACTGAAGACTGGCAGAGGCTGTTGGAGATAGGTAGATCATGACTCTTGCAAGTGGGTTGGGTGAAAAGTCATGTGGACAGTGAACTCCAGCTGCTGAACAGAACCAGCGAGCTGACCATTTAGCTCAAATCAGAGTGGTTGATGGTGTACAGAAAGAATGGGGAATGGTTAGCTGAGTGGCTGCACATCAAGCGAGGTCACTGTGGAAAAGCAGATCTTTACTATGAGTGCTGGTCTTGGATGTAGTGAGTGTGTGTATGCTTTGGAGTCATCATTATTTTGTGTTTTCATGCAGTAATAACATCCCCAACTGGTGCCCTGAACCTATAATTTGTTAAATGTCATTGTCGAGTTATTTTTGTTACCCCTGTTGTCTTGTTAGTTTCAGTTTTGTGGTTTCACTTACAAATTAAAGTTTGTTTAAGTTTACTATCCTTGTGGAGTCATTTTGGTGTACCTCTGTGACAGGTGGTAAATTCAGCTCCTTCCCAAGCCACTCTCATAAACCTCACTGTCTCTGTGAGGATCACTTGAGCAGGAAGGTGTGAAGAAAATACTGCTGAGAAAGTGGGAAGAAGAGAGGAAAAACTTGCATTAACAAAGATGCTTTTCCTTTTTCACAAACAGTTACGATCTCCTGCTTGTTTCATTTCTTCATAAACATCTTGATCCCTGAACTGTATATTCTCTGGACAGCATGTCACTTAATTATTTTTCACTGGATGGAAAAACTGTAATTCCACTAAATTAAAAATAGAGCTGCAAATGGGTTTGGTTTGATCTCTGTGGCGTCTGAGGCAGAGGAACAAGATTAATTCCTGCAATTAGATGTTAATTGATGTCTGAGCATGTCTATTCCTAGAAACAGCAAGACCACATATAGCATAACTAGCACCATTAGAACAGCATCGTCTACCCTCTGTGCTCAGCAAGAGCAGAACTGGAGGATGGGGGGGAGATGGGGCGGGGGTGAACTTCCTAGGGACCCACATCTAAATAGAACAGTGGGGGATGCTGTGAAATGAGCAGAAGCTTGTGATGGGGAAGGGGGAGTGCAGCCTCTTGGGATGGCTGTGATCTGGTGGTTAAATGCACAGCGTATTACAGCAGAACTGTGATTTTGTTTGTTAGACATACACCTGCTTTATTTTCATTTCACTGCTGGTCAAGCCTGCTTGAGATTCACATCATAAGCAACTACAAAAGTTTATTACAAACTGATGAAATACCTGATCAAGAAAAAAAAAAAAAACAACCCAGAAATTTTCTTTGGCCTTTGGAAAACCATATACTAACAGTTTTGATTAAATGGAATAAGAGGTCACTGATTCTGGTCTTTTACCTACTGTGTGTAACAGCTCCAGCTACATCCATTTCAATAATGAAATTCTGTTTCTGTGCTGCCTGTGCCTTATATATAAAGTACCATGCACTGTATATATTTCATTTTGTTTCCATTTTACAATGCAGTAAAAATCTTTTTCAACTAGAATAGATGCTAGCCTTGGATACTGAAGTGCTGAATAGAATAATAAATCCTGTGCATCACTAGCTTGACTTTCATCCAGTAGTCTCAAAGAGCTTTATAAACATCAAGCAATCTTTCCAGCATGCCCATCACAACTGGAGAGTGTTACCCCCGTTCTGCAGCTATTGTTATTAACTTGTATCGTTGTATTTAAGAGCTCCAATGAGACTCAAGACTCTACTGTGTTAAGCCCTATCCCAAAGACCTTTGAACAATTAGAGAAAAATGAGAGAAGGATACAAGAGGCTGGAGGAACACTGGATAACAGAAGGCGAGGGGGAGGGGAAAGTAATTTGGGAAGTGCCCAGTGTTGGAACAGTGTGGGCTGTCCACCATTGTCATGTATCTTGTGGGCAGTGCAGTGAAGATGTGACCTGAAGAATTCTTTTCAATGGCTTTTTGGATTTTACTGTGTGACTGCTTACAAATTTGAAGGGCAGCACAGGATGTCTGAGATGCGCTTGGCTTGATGAGTGATCAAGTTTGCCTCAATATTAGCAGAAAGTTTTGTAGAGCGGAGGTAACCGAAGTGGGAAGGAGTAATGACCGTTGCTTTATGTGTGGTAGCAATGCAAACAGAACCAGTGGGATGAGAAAAAGAGGATAATGGAGTGGCCAGCCCCTTGCCCTAACACAGCTGAATGTGCATGGTGGGTGTTATGACAGACCTCGCTGTACCCACACCCTGTGATGATCTCAGTTTTGTATTCATGTTTCCAGACATGCTTAGTAAGGAATTTTCAACAGAAAAAGGGAAGTACTAAGACTGTACTACCCCGTATGTAGAATATGGTGGTCTGTAGGATACGGTCACTTGTGTTCAAACCAATTAAACTGAAGCAGGTGTGAGGAGAGCTTTTTTGATGATTCAACAACTGCAGAAGCAATTTTAGGAAGCAGCATCTGGCATGTTTAGACTGTGCAGTGAATCTTGAAGTCTTCTGGCATGTCACTTGGGCTTACCCTTGCATTCGTTGTGTAGTCTAGTAAGTGGGGCACTGCTTTTGGGTGAAGGAAGAACTTGCTTCCCTGGCTTTAATCTAGAATCCCAGTGATTTTGCAATCTAGGGGCGTCTTCCAACTCAAGGATAATGGGCACAATATGAATGTGGGGCTGTGCCTTGAATGTACCAAGTTGGGCTGACTTGGAAACACCGGCTGCTGATTTGTTCTCATCCTGACTAGTGATCTTACAGACAGCTATTGGATCTGGCTGGGACTTGCACAGGTGAAGGAGAAGAGGGGTGACACTGTGGACTGCCCTTTAACATCAGTGAATGCTGTATTCCTTTTGCATGTCTTGTTCATCTATTCCAGTTCACATCTCCATGCTGGGTTCTAATATCTGTGTCTCATTCTGATGCAGTGATATTTCACAGCCATTTTAGTGCTAGTCTGTTGTAGTAATCAGTGCAATACCTTGCAGCTGTTGGTTTCTTTGAAAATGTCCCTGGAGCTGAGGATCCAGCTCAAAGGCAAACAGCGAAGGCTGGAAAAAAGACACTCTGACTGCACAGATCAGAGCAGTGTTTTACTTGACATGCTGGCAGGCTGTGATTCTGCTAACTTCTGTGAGGTAATGTAGGTTCAAGCTTGGTTAGTTCTTAGGTGGGAGAATGCTAAGGAAAAGTCTTGTGCTGCAAGGAGTATTGTTTTTTGATGGAGGAGCTGGCATTCCTCTCTTTTCAAGGGCAGACAACACCTCAGTGTGATAACAGTGTGATATTGTCCTTCTGAAAGTGCCATTATTCATGCATGAAATGAAAATTGCATCTAGTTTATGCTGCAGTTAAAAACTTCCCAAGGCACTGAGAGTCTTACTCTGGATGGCCTGTTCAAATTTCCATGTAAGCAACTTCCGTGCCGCCTTCCTAAATCTATGTTGATAAGATAACAAATGTTTGAGGTACTGCATGTGAAGGACTATGTTTGCAAGAGGAAGAGAACGTATGTGAAGTGTTGCTGAAGCGCTGGTGATAAATGGTAACTTAATACAAGATTTTAGCTTAAACCAGGTGGAAGTGGTTTTACTTTGCATTTGCAGTGGCTTACATGGCATTGGCTGCTGATGCTCAATGGACAAGCTGTAATTTGCGGTACACCATGGTAACTCATCACCTGCAGTCCTATTCTGGATGAAGACCGCAATCTCATTTGGACATGCTTGAGGTTTTTCATGCCAAAGAAATGCATAGTCTTGCCAGTGTGCTCAGAGGGATAGTGATTAATCTGTGCTTAATCCATGCATATGATGATTTTTCTGTATGAAAAGGGTTGGGCTTTGTTTGCTTCAATGTAGGAAACTCAGCAGAAGATAAGTGCTCTTCCTATTTGGGGTTCTCTTTCTGTAAGAACAAAGTCTTTGTGGTTGGGCCCTTTGCAAGTGAGGCTAGGTGTAGCAGTAAAATTTCAGTAGTGGAGTGAGCATTTGGATTTTTCTAAGTGTGAAGGGTAGTGAGATGTACTGATGCCTTGTATCCTCTCCAAAGGGCATCTCTCTTATCTCTATGGCACTCTAAATGCCATGTGAAGCATTTCAGATCTCTGATCTGCAGTTCTTGGGTACCTAGGCTTTGTGGGGGGCTTCTAATACTTCTTTGTTGCATTTAAACTTTGGTATGACTGTAGAGACTCATAGCAAATACTTCCGATGCCATTTTAGCATTTTTGCTGCCTTTTAAAATCTAAGATGAGAAAGAATGCAATGAGCCACCTAATCTGTGCAGTACGTGCTGTCCCTTCTTATATTCAAGAGGAATTTTTTTTCCTCCTGCTGCTAATTGACTTGCTCTTCCCTTTGTACTGCTGAGGGTAAGATGCTGCTATGCACTTGGAACAAAGAAGAAAAATGGCATATACAAGGTAGGACAGTTCAGCTACCACTGAGAAATATGTACTAATCACACTCATTTCTCACCCTCATCTAGAATGACAACATTTCTTGAGGGACAGAGGGTAGGGGCTCAAGATTAACCATTGTAACCCATCTTGTCTTTGAATGGGAAACCTGGGTAATACTTTTACCTGCTGGGTAACAAAGCACTGGTTTAACAAAGGCAGTTAAATTATTTCAAATGAGAGAAAAGAGCCTAGCCAAAATGCACCATTTCAGATGTCCTATTTGGATGGTGGAGACATGAGAGAGATAGAGGGGTGCTGCATAACTGTAATTAACAACAAAAAAATATTTTTGCTATTCAAAAGGCACTTCTCGCAGTTTCTTCTGCTGGGTTCAGCATCTGACATGGATTGGCTTGTGCAGTTTGTTTCTGATATTCTGATCTCAGTGGAAATGCATTGGACCAGTCAGAAATGGAACAAATTAGGCACCAAAGCCATCCCCATGCTAACTAATTGGATATATCTATAAACATTGAACAACCCCACAATTGCTGTTGAAGCTATAACATCAAACAGTCACGAAAATTCTCAAAGTCTGTGCATATAAAACATGTTGGCAGCTGGGAAAGGAAGGTGGAAAAAGGGAGAGCTTATTAAAAACATTTGGATTACAGGTTCACACATCTCATTTAAAAACAAAACAAAAAAATACAAAACCCATCTCCCTCTGGTTCCTGCACAGCATTGTAAACACATACCATTGACATTCTACAGTGAAGAGAAGCCATTCAGAATGAGCCGAGCCGCTGCACAGGTTTTAAGGCCATCTGGCACACAGTGCTCAACTGTCCATCACTTGAAACCCAGTGCTACCTCTGGGCTCATGGAGACCTGCTGTTATCTCTGTTTCTCTATTACTGTCATTTGTTGACATCAAGAAATGGAGGTTATGAAAGATGTTATTTATGTGACTAAAACAAATGCTACCTTATTGGCAGCTGCCTTCTGTTTAGTTTCTTCTTTGTAAAGCGAAGAAGGGTATTGTCTTTGCAGCTCTTCAGGGCTTACTTTTAAGTTGTGCATCAAATCTGACAACAAAAATCCAGGTTTAACACTCTGAATTAAATTTAGTTAGCTCATTGCTCCCAGGTCTTCTGTCCATGCTAAATGACTTTTTAGTTACTCTTGGCTGCGGGAAATTAATTATCTTGGGTGTACTATAGTAATGCAGATTTTGGGCATGTCAGTTGAGCTGTGCTAGGGCAGTTCCTGGGTTTTGTTTTTTAAAGAATGTAAATGGTACCAGATGAAGGACTCATGCAGCAAAGGGTATCGCTGCTTGGTTTGTTCAGTTTGTTTCAAGTGCTGCAGGTCATAGCAGAGTAGCAGTGAGGCAGAGCTGCCTGTTTATCTTCTTTTCTTGTAGCTGCTGCACTCACATGAAATACTGTGGAAGTACTTGCACCTTCTCTCAGAAAAAAAATAGCCATTATTCGCAGTACAGAAAACATTTTATAGAGGGAAAGAAGAGCAGCGACATAGGTAGGGCAACTCCAGCAGAAGAAACAAGTCCCTCTCTCCACAAGGACAGAGCGATGAGGGAAGAAGGACTCTTTTACTGACTGCCTTACGAAGCATATCTCAGTATTTTATCTATTTGAAGAGAAGGCTTATTTTAGAGCCTAATAAGCTAGAATATATTCTAGTTTAGAGATTGTGAGCTTCTTGGTGTACTTAGATGTGCTTATGAGAAATAAAAGGTGGGGAGTAGTTCCACGTGAATACTCTAGCTGATTCAGGGTCTTATGCAGCCTAGTTTTCTTCTCCTTTTACGTTAATTGGACAAATGAAAAATAATGAAGAGGGGACACAGAACAGGCTACCTGGATCGATAAAAATGCCAGTTTCGCTGCATCAATGCAATAGGCAGAGCTAATGTAATTTGCCTAAATAAATGGGTGTGTTTTGTGCAGCGTCGTGGTTGTTGAGAGTGCTTTAAAAGCAAACATGATGATAGAGCTCAGCAGCTGCAGGCTAGTGTGGCCTGGTGATCTCAGAGCAGAAGAAGAGATCTTGCCCAGTTTCCAACAGGAAATATCTTTATACCAAAGCACTGGCTATGCTGATGTCAGAGAGTGGGCCATGAGGCTCAGTAGGCCAAGGCTGGCCACAGTTTAGCTGCCAAAATGGCAATTCTGCAAATATAAGAAATAATACAAGTCTGGTCAGTGTTTTGCTGCTGTCCTTGTTGCATGGTGGCGGTGCGTTGATACTGAGGTGTTGAGCACTGTATGGCTAGCAGATTTGCATTCAGGAGGTCTCAACATTGGACTTGTCCAAGACTCACAGATTTAGATTGGTGGCAAGGATTCAAGCAGACTCATTGTAGACAAGTACAGCCCTAATATTGTTGGCCAGATTTGCAAGCTAGCTTGATTAATGCCTTTGCAAACCAAGGAATGCCCATGGAGTGATGCTCCTGTGAAGTACAGAACTGCTTTTGCATCTGCATGGAGTGGAATAATGATCAGTGCCACCACACCTATGTGGTTGTCTGTTGTGCCCTTTGGATGGTTGCCTCTCTCCTGGCATCAGATCCCATTGTTGCTATATAGAAGTGTTTCTTCATTTGCTGACTTTCTTTTCCACAATGCTTAAGTAGAATTTCTTATAGTGAAGTGTAACTCAGTTGCATTATGCTTTGCATTTAATTTCTCTCTACAGAACTGCAAACTAAAACTTTTTCTGAAGACTGACATTGTGAGTAGTCTTTGCTGCCTAAAGAGATGGTAGCAAACTCATTTTCACAGCACTTAGTATTTGTTGGATTGTTTTGAAGTTCTCACTGTTAGCTGGGAAATTTACAGAAGTCTTGTTCAATTTCTCTGATGCTGCAGCATTCCCAGAGAGGATTTCTTTAAATACCAGTGGAAGAGGAAGGAATCTTAACGGTTGAACTGAAGGAGCTGCTAGTTCCTAGGAGCAAGTTTCATTTCAGTCAGATACCAGAAGTCTTCATAGTTATTTAATGCATCTCTTACTTCCCAGCTTTACTTCTCACCTGCTAAACTCTGCAGTTCAATAAATGTTTTCTATTGATCATTAGATAAATATAGATGTGAAACTGGAGCACTACCAAAGACCTGATCTGTGGAAGAGGTAGCCATATGAAGTGGGAGAACTTCTACTTTCAAGGCTGCTAAAACTTAAATGAAATACAAGTCCTTTAAACCCTGACCTTCAGCTTCTGGGTTTACTTTGCTCATGTTCTCTATCAGAAGCCACATATTGGCTTTATTTATACTTAGTAAAATAAACAAGTGTGTATGACCCTTTCTCCTACACAAAGGAAGCCTTTTCTTTTTTCCTGGTAGGAAAGATTCTTTATGCTATTCTGAAATTAATACTGAAAGACAGCCTCTTAGTAGTTTGTATATAATAGTTTTTTTCCAAGTATTACAGTGATTTACAAATATGATTGCATCCTTTTCCCAAAGAGCAAATACCCCTGGGAGGAAACTGCCTCCTTTGCAACATCGCAAGCAAAATTGAAACAATGCAAGAAAAAGAATAGTACCCCAGCTAACCTTAGGAAACTTAAATGGCTTGTAAGAAGTCAGTCTAGTGTAGAGCCCAGTCACCTAGGCTAGTGACCTGTCTTTTCAGCAATCTTCCATGTCTATTTGTTTTTCATTTCTTGTGAAAATCAAATACTGAGCCAAAGCATTAGTTCAGCATGGAGTCAGATATGTTATGTCATACCTTGGCATTGTGCAGTCCCTGATGCGGGGCTCATCTTGAGCAAGCAGAGAATGAAACTTCAGCAGAGAGATGTGCTGTTTCTTTTCCCGAGGAATAGTTTGCTCTTGTTGCACCCACAGGCTGAGTCAGTAACTAAAACTTGGACAGGGCTTTGAGCAACCTGGTCTAGTGGGAGGGGTCCCTGTCTGTGGCAGGGGGTTGGACTGGATGATCCGTAAGGTCCCTTCTAACCCAAACCATTCTATGATTCTGTAGGAAACTCTGTGTCCAAGATGATAAAACGGGCACTGTCAGTTCATTAAATGAACTGCTAGATTCAGCTCTCAGCCAGGCTTCTGAGAGAGGCTGGTTAGTGCTAATCCTAAAAAACAGCAAAGCAGTTTCACTTGTTGCGTATCAGGAGGACATTCCACCCAAATCTTGCATCTCTCTCCACCCCCACCAAGCTTCCCAGTACCATCAAATACTAAGCCAGCACTGCAGCTCTGGATAAGAGATAGTGAGATGTAGGAAGGAGGCTTGTGTGGAGCATGTGCGTCCCTTCACTGATCTTTGCTTGCCAACTGTTCAGGACCTGGAATAAGATTTGGGGACGAGGAGGGGGGAAGGTTTCATCATGGACTTCAGCAGTCTCAGCTGGCAGGGGGAGTCCTACGCTCCTCCCTTCTCTTCTATAGCTTTTGCTCTCACATTTTCCAGTGTTGACTGGCTGCTTGACCAAGGAGAGAAAGTGGGTGGATGTTATTGCAGAGAAATTCTGGAGCCCTCTCCTACTGCTGGAACAGAGGGTCTGCAAAGTACAGGCAGATCATGGCCAAGTGATGTAGGGACATAGCATGAAACAAATACAGGAGATGCCCCACTAGCTCTAGCACTACACAAACACCACACTGTCAGTATCTCGCACATCACTGTCCTTTTCTCCTGCCTGCCTACCAAAGACGGCACAGGAAATCTCACAGTGACTTCTCTCCACAGTAGCAGGGTTTTGTACTCTTTTCTCTGCACAAAGGTTGCTGCACAGGTCTCAGCTTGGCCTGGTGACTCTGAGTCTCTTCATACTTTGGAGTGATGAGATGCTTGTATGTCAGTCACACTGGGGATGTAATTTCTCTTGCTGGAAGACAAACAGGAAAATATGGCTACCACATTCAAATAAATCCAGGATAAGAGGATACTTTAGAGCTCAGTATTGCTTCTCTATCCTTGCCAAATTGCATGAAAAAATTGCTGAACTGCCTGCAGGTGAAGGTTGCATAGTCTGGCATGTCTGATCAAATAATGCCTGTGTGTATGTGTGAGACTATCCTGTCCTAGGCTTGTTGCAACTTGAGGCATGCGGCCAGGTTCCATATCCTTGAGAAGGAAAGATTGAGTGATTGATTGATTGATTGATTTGGTGGTGTTTGACTAAGTCTTAGTTTGCTCGGCACCTCACCAACACAAAAGTCGTTATGCTTTCTCCACGAGACCTACACACCAGCAAAGAGCTAATACAAAAGACTGCTTAGAGCAGCACCATGTAAACCTGTTATCTGTTGCAAACCTTTGAAGTTCAGCTGCTTTCATTGACTGAAAGAGTTGGCATGCAATGCTTGTACTTGTACTTTTATTTGGTTATGCTGCCACAGACAGGACTCCAGTAATCATGGATAGCAGATGATTGAATAATTTGTGCGCAATAGAAGCATGGCATGAAGAATGTGCTTCTGGCTGACGTGAGCAAGTCACTTCATCACTGGGTTTTTTTAAACTGAAGACTGTTTACCTGGCAGCTCTGAATTAACATGCTGATGAGTCTGTGCAGGAGGAGTTTACACAGGTTACTTGGAAGAATTTCCTACTTTGGATTTCTCTGTTTTTCTGTATTTAGGGGATCAACCCCTTAGCCATATGCTCTAAAATAAAGGATAAATATTAGCCATTCTAATACTTAATGCTTTCATTCTTCTCAAATGCTTTGGAGTAGAAGTGTGCTAGTAATTGTATTACACAGTACTTCACAGTTAAGCTCTCTCAAACAGAAAATTACACCAAGAAATCCATAAACAGTGAAACCAGCAAGGGTCAGGCTGTCTTACTGTGAAGAATTATATGGTACGGGAAGCCTATTGCATTTTGTTCTTTCTGCTCTTAATGCTTCAGTCTCAGTTCCCATGGTGCTTTCTGAGAAATCAGAAATGTAGTCTTGTATTTGAAACACATTTCAGTACTGGAATTCTATTCTGGTGTATTTTACACAAAAATGTGCAACCCTTATAGTAGATATCTAGCTCTATCTGATACGTTTTATCTTCAGACTGCTCTTGAAAGAATTGATCCTCCTTGCCTTTACGCTAGAAAGGTGCTGAATGTTGGCTAAGGAAAACTGATCTGTGTTGATATTAAGTGACTGAATCAGGGCTGCTGTGAAATAAATGGTTAAAGATGGCATTAATCCTTCTGCCTTGCTGGATATATGCAAACTGTATGTGGCCCAACACTTGTTTCAGTTCTTGTGGAGTGATTTCAGGTCCATAGGGAAGGAAATTCAGCAGCCTACCTTTCTGCTGTCAGACAAAGGCTGATAAAATAAAGCCACCCCAGAAAGCACAATTCAATCACAGACCAGCACTGTCTTCTTTAATACAGTATATCTCTTTATAAACAATTTTATTGTTTCACACAACAAATGTGGTTAGAAAGAGCAGGTACAATATACAACTTGATTGCCTTCAGGGACATGTGGGTGATAGGTTCTGTGAATCCTGAGATCCTTCAGGGCTTGGGGTAACAGTGCAGAACACCACTGCAGCAGCTGAGCCAGTGGACAGCTTGCCCGTGCTTGCAGCTAAGGCAGGGCAATTGGCTTTGCCTTTATTATCCAGACTGAGAACAGCAAAGACAAGGAACAGGTTCTGATTTGGTCTGCTTGACCCATGGTTTCTATGTCAACCAAATCTGCTTGTTTCAGTAGTTATAACAGATGCGAATTGTCTTCATGAAGCTTGAGGTAAAGATACCAAGCAAACCCATAGTATCAACCACATGCTAATAATTTTAAATCAGTTGGTTGTGACTGATAAACATTTAGCATTTCTTGGCAAATGAGAGACAGCTTTATACTTTATCCATAGATTAACAACACTGAGTTAACAATAGAAAGAAAGAAAGAGAGAAAGAGAGAAAGAGAGAAGGAGAGAAAGAGAGAAGGAGAGAGAGAAAGAAGACAACATTTTTTAAAAAAAATTCTTGGTCTGGATGGGTATTCAGTACCTGTAGAGGTGCTGTTAAACATGGCTTGCACATCTCTAGTGGCTGTTGTATCAAGCTAACCTTAAGGTTCCTTGTATTGAGAAAGTCCACAGAGAAAGTTAAGAGTGGTGAAGAAGGGCTTTAAATTGAAAGTACAACTCAGCCTTAATGTTATTTGCTACAATGTATTAAGACAGCTCTAGGAATTTCATATACTAAACAGCAGCAGCCATTTAACATTTAAAAATAACTTTTTCATTACAGATGGAAACAGCTACTGGCAACACAAGCCTTGATACCTTTAGATGTGGTCATCTCTACTGTTACATTGTCTTCACATAGACTCTGTCTTTGTGCATGCCGATTTGGGGAAGTGAGGGAGGGAGGAGGCAGTGTAGTTGATCAGAGTTTGCAGAAGGGTTAATAGAGAAAGTCTATGGAGATTACAGCAGAGAAGCCAGGGAGCAGAGAAATGAAGGCCTGCATGAGCACTAGAACACAGGCTGACAGAGGTATCGGACAGTAAGTTTCAAATAGCACCTGTTTCCCTGCTCCCACTAATTTAGCAGGCATTGCTGCCTCAAACCAGAGGCAAAGTATTGCTATTAAGGTAGCAGCTGGAATGTGGCCGGCACTGCTTAGCTGATCCTGCACCCACTCACCTATGCATGCATCCCTTGCCCTTTGCAGAGTTCCATGTCCCTACAGACAGCATGAGACACGTCACTGAAAGCCGTCAGTAACCCGACTGTCAGCATTCACGCAAACTTCTCAGCTGTTAGCAGGGAATATTTTTAATGGAATTGCAAACGAACATAATGGTGCTTCCACAACGACGTCTGCAGTAGTTGATAATGATTAAACTACAGCTACTATTAAACAGGCAAATTGAGACACTGGGACATGCTACATTTCCCCAGAAGACAAGCCAGACAAGGACTGATTAAATGTATGTGGGTGTGCAGAAAGTGAAAGCTGTTTTTAGCGTAGCAGCGTAATTCTGTTTCAGCCATTTGATGTCCCAGGAGATCTGTGTGTGTGTGTGTGTGTGTGTGTACATCTCCATTGATGGAAAGATCTGTTTGAAACTATTATTTTTTGACAAGACAAAAAGAGAAAGAGAAAACAAGAGTTGTGCAGTGTGACTTGAAGATGGCTATAGAATTTGTAACTAACTGCTGCTTACCTGATTTTAATTACCTATTTTAATCTATATAAACATCAGGGGGGGGGGGGGGGTAAACAGG
>NW_010181815.1:31082-48362 GCF_000695765.1 Mesitornis unicolor
GGGAAAGTCTGCATGCAGACAGAATAAAGGCAACAGCTCTGGCTGCTGTGCACAGCAAACTATCCAAAGAGGCAGGCTTCATGCAGAGCTGAAACGGGGGGATTAATTAAAACATTTTCAGCTAGCCATCATTTTAAAACTCTAGTGTAGACAAAAACAGTTGTGGTAGCCAACAGTGGTTAACTTAAAATTTAATGTAATTAATCTCGGGGCTCATCATCTTCCTCATGCAGCTGCCAAATGTAGTATGTTAAAAGATTTCTCCAGAAACTGGTTAAGCTAAAGCTTTCGGGAATGTAAAGCAAATATAGTAAACTTTAAGCACTGTAGAAGAAGAAGGGGGGGGTGGGGGGAAGTCAAAACTACTACTGCAAGAATGAACTCTAAATATAGCTTATCTAGCAGAGAGTTCAGATTCTCTTCTCCCTTCTCTAAGAGTCTTGCATTTATTTGCTCCTTTGAAAAGTACAGAGCTGAGACTAAGCATTTCAGGAGTTAACAATGAACCCTTCATTTAGCTTTAATGCAGAAGTGTGGATCATGCAGGCCTTCCTTTCAAAAGATGATACGATGCCATGCCTTTTTTTTTTATTTTTATTAAAAGAAGGATTGCTACTTTGCTTCAAAGAGACCCTGAACAATTGCAGAGGAGAAAAAAAACCCCACCATTTTCAAGTGTTCTGAGAGCCCTAAAGAGAGCTCCTTCTGGTGTTGCACCTCTGATACAGCACAACTTCAATGGTGCTTTCAGAGATGGCAACTTTTTTCCCTTTTTCTTTTTTTTTTTAAAAACCCTGAAGTATTTACAACGGTTCTTAGAATGTGGTTTTCAATTCTTGAGCACACTTGGCAGAGCGAAGGAAAGTGTCTTCTGCAACTCAGAAAATAAAAGGGACTAAGCAATGAGGAAATAGTGGGTGCCATCTTGTCCTTTCTTGTGAAGGGAGAGCAGGCAGACAAGAGTAGGTCTCTATAATTTTATTCTCATTACTTACACAGTCACTGCACCGTGCTACAAGTTATTAACTCACAGCATCCTATTGCATGTTATTAGCTTTGCACAAACCTAGCAGAAAGGAACATTCTGCTTATGGTTAAACCATGGCCATCAACACTTGCTACTACCTGAAGAACAAAACCCTTTTGCTAAGAGGATGCAGTCATCATCTTTTAAAACTAAATATAATTTCAGTAATCTTTTCCTAATGCCTCAGATGCATGTATTGAATTTGAAATTGCTTACAGTTAGTCTTACAAAGTTCTGCTTGTTTTTCTTCCAAAGAAAATAGCAGCATATTGCAAAATAGGAAGGTCCTGTAGCAAAATACGTAGTTATTACTAAATAATCCGTCAAAAATGTTTTCTAATTATGACAATCCTGTTTCATTTGTTTGCATATAACATACATTGCAGAACTGATTCAAACTCTACACGGGTGTATTCACAAAGATAAAGCAAAAGTTTTCTGTAGTACCAACTCAAGAAAGTTGGTGCCGTTTGGCAAGTAATTATTTGTCTCTTTCTTTACCATTATCTGATCTGAGCTGACGTGAAGAGGAAGGTGGATGTGATCACCAAGCACTTGTCATTTTGCATCCTCTGCCTCCTGCTTCCACACCTTCTTTCCTCCTGACTCAACTTCAGCTTGGAAGATGAGGCGTGCAGAGTTTATGGAAAGGCTTGTCTGAACAGTATCACAGAAATGAAGCTCAAATAAACCCACAGCCTAACATCCAGAACAAGTAAATCTGCATTACGGTTCAGTTAACTGAAGAAATAGCCTATCACTGTAGGAAAATACACAAGGAGCTTGTCACTTCTATAGACCAATGTCTGTATTCTAATCTGCTTGAACTAATGTGCAGGGGCTTGCAAGAAGAACAAAGTTGATGCTTTTTTTTTTTCTCCCGTGGCGAGTACTGAAAAGCCAAAAGAGAAACATTCAAGCAGAACTACTTTCAAATGCCCAGCTGCACATGGTGACGGCCTCAACAAAAAGGAAAAAATTAATGAAGACTAGGAAGAAAATGAAAAATATGTCCTTCTCACTGATGTCTTTGAGAACTGTTATTTAAAAGTGGCTCCTTCCAGCAGCATTCAAGTTAGTTCTCCTGAAAAAGCTGCTGATAGTGAGAGATAAAGCCCATTACTGCACAAGTTCACCATGTAAAATGTGCACTGGGAACACTTTTGAACAGTTTAATCTTATGCACTGTTTTTCCAGTGTGGTCCTTTGTGTAGCAAAGTATGTACAGACACGGTCTCAGCTAAGCATAAGATTATGAACTGGTTACACTAGAACTGTATCCTTATACAGCAGCTCTGGGGGTATCAGCTTTTGTGTTGAACCACAGCTTACTGCTGCTTATGTTATATTTGGTCTGTGTGCAGAATTCTAATCAGGTATTTGAGCAATGAAATAAACATCTTGTGCCAATAAATACAGCTCATTTTAAGTACTGTTGTCTTAAATGTTTCCATTTGTTTTCTAGGTATAAAAGTTCCCAGGAGCATACAAAATTATTTCCAGCATGAATTGGCTACAATCTCATTGTGACATTAAGGGATTACTTTGATTAGACCTTCTCTTTGCTGTTCCACTGATGACTGACAATTTTAGTAACTACATTATAACAAAGAGAATGTTAATTCATTTGTCTGGGCACTTAACTGTGTGCACATCAACCGCAAGCATAGATGCTGTCAATTATTCCACTGATGCATTTCTTGGAGGCTATTATAAAGCCTGTATTTTTATGACACCATTAGTATCAGTTTTCTTCCCTGGCAATTGTTTGTACTGAAACAGACGTTTTAAGATTAAAGAAAAAAAAAAGGTGCTTTTATCCTTTAGAGATTTTTGCAAAAGTTGGAGCATAGTCACAGAAGGAACTGCTATGGTCGTATGATCAACTGAACACCATAACAAGTACAAAGTTAAATACAAACAGGACATTGTGTTCAAGAGGCCAGGGGATTACAACTTGTCCAAAAGAAGAAAGTCATGCAAAATTCAAGTTTTGAGTGTATTTATCACCATCCACGGACTAAGTAAAAGCAGTTAATATTACTTTTGGACTGCTAAAATTGCACCAGGATTCTTTTCAGTGTGTTGCCTGTGCACTACTGAAGAGTAGTTCATGTTCTTAGGTACCTCATTTTTACAGTTACATTGCTTCTCTTTCAAGACACTAAACTGCATCAAACCAGAAGCCAGTGCAATTAAGGACAGGCTCTGGCATAGCAACCTTCACAGGCAATTTTTGCTTTTGCTCAAAGCCTTGGCTCACACCCAGTAACAGGTTTGAAACTTGTAAATGAGCTCTGCCTTTTCACCGTCACTTACCTTTACTATAACACAGCCAGTTTGTTTAAGAATCACACACAGTTTTATAAATGAAAGTACCATATAAATTTGAGGGAAATAATGGTATAGTGTCCCATCAATCAGGCACCATTTCAATTCCAAATCACCTTGATATTCTCTCTCCCTCTAATACATTCCATTGTTGTTTAATTAGCTTTGTGTTTGTAGCATCTAAATGATTAAGAATCCAGTTATTCCTCTACTTATCCATTAGAAATACAGCCCCATCACAATTTGGAATACAGCTCCTCTCAGAGCAGAAGTTGTCAAAATGCAGGAAAGAACATTTAAGACATTTTAACACATTCATGCCATTGATACCGTGCACAGTATGCATTTGGCTTAAGAGTATGAACAACTTGTTCATTTGATCACTGTATCTAACCTCAAAATTGAACTGACCAATACTCAAGCTACAGTAGATTTAGCCAGATTTGCTTACGAACTAAACCGCTAGACTTGAACCCAGCAGAAATATTATCCTCCCCTTCCAAACTGGCAGAAAATACTGTCCCACTAATTGTAAATTCGGCTTGAAGTTACTGGCCTAATGTTCGTATTTCCCCCATTCATATTTCTTACATGAACTTGCAGCAGAAATGGTGCAAAATAGCAAGACCTGTTGGAATAGGCAGAAAGGAATTCAAACTTCAATCTGATTGGTTTAATTTTTTTTTTTAGCAGGAGGAAAAAGAATAAAGTTACAAGATTCTTTTAATATTTTCACAATGTTAAACTAAACTGAGCTCTAGGCTACATGTGTAAGTAAATCTAGAACACAAAAGGGTTAAATAAGATCTTCTTTTAAGATACAAGAACTTAAGCTTTCTTTACGTTTAACAAACTTCACAGAACAGATACTGCAAAGGAACAACCCCCTCCCCAACTTTTTTGTTTAAAGTGAACATTGTCCATAATTCACATGAACTTTAAGTAGTGTTCTCTCAAGAGCCACCTTGAAACCATCTGTGCACTTGCAACGAGATTAACGAGAGTATAAAGGAGGAACAAAACAGCATCTTCAGAATTAATGCAGAAAAGTCTTGTGCATCAATCAGAATGCCCATCAACTGCTATGACAGGATTTTGTAAGAAAAGAAAGTGCGTATCACAGCAGTCGCCAAAATCCATGTATTTTAAACTCCTTACGGCAAATGTAAATAACATCCTTGGATAGTCCCTCTCACCAGGACCATTTCCTGAAAATACATCACATTACAGAAGATCTTGCTGCTGGTTTCACATTCTTGAATAATAACAATAATAATAAAAACCAAAAACAAAACAAACCCCCCCCCCAAAAAATCCAAAACAAAAAAAACAGCTTGTCTTTTGGATAGCTTGCATTTTATGATGGGCCACTTCTGATTTGCTTCATGGTTAATTAATACTAATACAGTCAGATGCTGAGTGTGTGTGTGGAGACACATTATATATATATATAGTTTTTTTTTTTCTTTATTTTAAATTAGTTGTCTCCTTGTTAAATGCGCCTAGCTGGCTACCAAAGTAACAACATAATTTGGCCTATAAGGAGTTAGTTACCTGTAACAAGTAGAATGGAGGATGACTCACACAAACTTTCTCCCAAAACGCTTGGGTTTTTCAAGTGACATGTTACTCTGGTACTTTGTATCTGCCCAGTATTTGAAGATGAGATAAAATCTTTCCCTCCCTCAGGTTTTCTTACAGATTTACCTGAGTGTTAATACCTTACTAATAGACTGAGAAGCTAAATTCACTCAGGATTAAGCTGGGCCACATCGGTACAAATCCTTTTTTACCTGCATAGACCCTGTGTGCAGCAGGAGACATGTCGAGTATTGTGTCTGCTTTTTTGTTTCCAAACTGACAAGACTGGTGCAATTCCGTTCAGCTCAGTGTGACATACCATCATACAGAACTATAGGTCTAAACAGCTCCAAAACATTCTACTCCATGAAATGCTTTTCACATTCACTTGCTATACTTGCTTTGCAATAGATGCGGGCAGAGATATTTCCATGAGAGCGTTCGGCTGCATAGAAACAGGGCTGTCACAGCCCATTTGATTATCTCATTGACACTCTGGAAGTGAGGAACACAAACTCAATCTGATGAAGGGTGTTTTACCGGTTGTTCCCCAATACTGTTACTGAATTCCGTTTGCTACAAAATGTCCTTTTTTTTTTTTCCCCCAATATATAAGTCTAGCTACAGAAAGTCAGTCTGTAGAATCCAGCCATGGCTACTGTGCTGTGAATTAGCCTTATTTGATCAATTATCAGATACCTGCACTTAGCAAAAGGCAAACAAGAGCCAATCAGGTTTCAGCCAGTGGGAATGGCTGCACTGCTCAAGGTATGTGGAATCTGTTCACACAACGCGTTGAATCTTTGTGGATGCCATGTAAAAAGTATGCACCATTTACTGCTCTGGGATGGAGTTGGCTTTAAAGTGAGATCATAATTTAACTGAGAAGAAAGGGAAAAAAAAACCAAACAAAACCAAAACCCTGACAGGTTCTTTATAGTAAGAGATATAAAAATTTTTCATAAGAATCTCTGTCCCCCTTTCTTTTTGGCTTCCTGGAAAGAACCAGAAAGGTGTTCCTACCCCAACAGAATCCCTGATGCTGGTGACACAGCCTAACTCAAAAGCCACACGCGATGAAGGCACGAGTGACCAGTCAGGTCTTCTGGGCTTAAGCAGCTGCAGTCGCTGCTCTTAGTAGTATTTCACCTCCTCAGGATTCACTAGCAGTGAAGAGGTGAAAGGCTGCACATTAAACAGTTTGTCTGAAAGCCATGTGCATAGCAAACTTCAACACCAACTTCTATACAACTATTTGTTTTAACTCTGCAGCTGGAATGTGTCCAGCATAAGGCTTTTAGAGTGACTCCAGCAATAACAGAAGCCTTTGGATTTTTGTTTAAATCCACTAGCCATGCTCAAAAATATTATTTCTTCATGGTTTATTTTTATACGGTGGCTAGCAGGCACCTTAGTAACCAGCCAGAAATCAATTTCAACCACCATCAACCCCTAAACTACAGTACCAGGACGGTTGGCTAAAGAAAGGAAACTGATTGGCTGTAGTCTGAAACTTGCCTAGTACAAGGTGTCTGGCTGACTTTGTCCTAAATAAGGCTAACATTAGTGAACTAAGAGAACAGCATTTGGTTGCAGTCTTGCACTCAGGAACATCCTTCGCCAATGCGTTGGCAAGATCTCCCTACTTTCCGATCCAGTTTCACCATTTTCATAATGGCTTCCTCACGTCCACGTCCCATGTGGTCAAATGTGCAGTCATGTTGTTCGGGCAGGCGATGTAGCATACAGAACACATAACCTACCGTGGAAAGGGAGAGAAAAATACAGTTAGGGACTTGAAGTGGCAGAATCGGACCTGAATCAGAAGTGAAGGATCACCCCCTGAAGAATTCGTTCTGGAAAAGTAATGCCAGCTTGCAGTTTTTACTTATCCTCCTTATAGGGTATTAATAAGTATCTGATTATTTACTGCATTTTCTTGAGTATTCATCAACACAGTATCAAAGCTCAAGTCATATTAGGTGTTTTTTTGGGTTTTTATTTGCTATCCTCTCATCTTCTAGAGGAAGCGCCCAAAATCGTCTAAATTAGGTATGCACAGATAGTAACAAAGCTAATGTTTTTTTCTAAAAAAAGCTGATAACATTCACCAAAATATTTTCGACTTTATGTGGAGTTGGTTGCCATTTCTGAAATTCATACTTATGGTACTTCAGGTTTAGCTCCCAAGGAGGCACTCAAGTCAGAACTTACATTCAAGTACCGTGCTTCCTCCTTACTGCCAGCCCCACTGTCTCACTACTGTTCAGTTCTCAGAAGCTTCCCTTCATGACCTGTTCAGACACTACCCATGGGGGGCAACAAGCATTTGACATAGGGACATGTCATGCCACATTATCACCTTGCTGTGTAGCTGGAAAGGTTTGAATTATTGTCTCTTTGTCTAAAGCTAGTCAATGTCACTCTGTTTTCCAGGGAGCATGTGATTCAGAAAGTCATGCCAATACTTCCTCCTACAGGTGAGGAGGGCATCTTCAGTACCCACTTCTTTCTAGTCTAAAAAGAAAATCAGCTTTTTTCTTATTTGGCCCTAAGACTTTATAACAGTAAAGAAACTGCCTCAAATTTCCTACCTCTAAAATGAATGTTACATAGTGATAAGTAGCATTAAGATGATGTACTAGGGAAGAGAGTAGTCCCACAGTTACAGGGTTCATGGAGTCCACTGTATATGAAATGAAGTATGATATTGCCCATACTGCAATATTTTTCCTGCCTGATGGTGCGAAGAGCATCACTCTGCCCCTCACTGAATGCTTTACATTAGTGCTGCTGCTTTAATGCTCAAAAGGTATTGAACCCACAAAGTGATGATATTTGAGCATTGGAAAAGGATAAAAATGAGTGAGTGATTGAGATAGTGTGTTTGTGCATAGACATATATATATAAAATAAATATATAGATACACATACACACACACACACACACACATATAAAAAATGTAGGTAAAGTATTTCAAGCTCCCAGACTATAAAACATCAACTGTAGGAGAGAACAACAGGATACCTTTCTGTTACTGTGACTGTTACGAAAACAGAAAGGGAAGAAGTATCACACATGGAATTATTAAAAAAAATAATGTGAAGAAAAATTGATTTATCTTTGCTCTTTGTTTCAATAGCGCCAGCTACAAAAAGACATGTCTATTATCTGTGGCTGGCTTTGAAACCTGGTTCTAGGGACAAAGCAAAAAAGACAGGTTTTCTGTATTGGTATAAGCAATTCAGAAATACAGATGGAAAGATGCAGATTGAATTGATATATATTGTGCCCCTTGTGATCATTGTCTCTGCTTCAATCTCAGTCTGTGTCATACCACACCCAAATGTGACAGATACCTTTCCTGAGGTGCCAAAAATTAAAGTCTGATTGTTAAAATGAAAACATCCTTGGACTATAGTTTCAATACTGAACAGGCATTTCACTCACTCAATTCTCTCTTCCAGAAATCATAGGCTGAAGACTTCCCTTACTTCTTGAAATAAGACTTCAAATTACTGAACCAATGTTCAGCGCAGGCACAATACATAAATACCTGACAAGGTGAGCTCAAAAATCGAGTTCATAATCTTATCTGCAATGGATGTTTAAGAGGCAGATGCAAGAAACTCTGCAGATAAAGATTGAGCTGAAGTCCCTTGTAGGTAAAAACTGGTTTTAAATCCTGATGATTTTACAGATCCTCTCCACATGTTTAGCAAGCATATGTAGAAATGCTATTTAATGCTATCTGAGAGATCTTGAACATGCATACAATCTTCTACACAGGTTCAGCAAGACCCTTTAGACAACTCTATAAATCTATAAATAAAAGGAAAAACTTTTTCACTGTGAGGGTGACAGAGCACTGGCACAGGCTGCCCAGAGAGGTTGTGGAGTCTCCTTCTCTGGAGACATTCAGAACCCTCCTGGATGCATTCCTGTGTGACCTAGTCTAGGTGATCCTGCTCTGGCAGGGGGGTTGGACTGGATGATCTTTCGAGGTCCCTTCCAAATCCTAACATTCTGTGATTCTGTAATAATACATATATAACATGAATTATCACTTTTGAACATGACCTTTCAATTGCCCCATCTCCTCACCTTCTTCAGAGCCTCCTGCCTTTTACAGACCAGTATAACTTCATGATGTTTCTTTCTATTTTGCCCCCCCAATACAATCTATTACATGCTTTGCCATATCTTTATTTCTTTTATTGAAAACCTTTTAGTTCTTTTTAGAGTACCTGTTTTCATGTAAGAAAATCTGTACTCTATGCTGTATTTATTCCAGATGAAACATATTATTTATTTTTTCTGTTTGTCAAATATTCCTTATGCATTCTTGAACAGGATTTCACTAAGTTTCCACAAAGAATAGCAGATGATTTTCATTTTCCCAAACTATGGGAAAAGTATTTCTAATTTTGGCAACTAAATTATCTAAACCTGTTTTTAGTATATCTACTTAAATATGTACTGCTAATTAGAACTGATAATACCTAATGAAAGACCACCCAAGCACATTTTCAACATTACTCAAATAGTTTTGTATATATTGGCTGTTCTTATGGAGGAGGTTTATTCTTGTTGAATTAGCAATGGGGATCTTCTGGAAGTCTCATTTCCAAAAGAGACTCCAGATCTTTAGTCCCACTGCTCCAAATGCCTAAGTCACTTTAAAGACTGGAACTTGTATTTTTGTAGATTTTTAAAAAAATTTAAAGGACTCAACTACTGTTATGTAGTAGCTAGTCAAGTAACAGTAGTTCTAAACATCTTTTCACTAGTTCAGAGTGGATGTAATCAATTAAGTTATTACTGCCACATGTGCTCCTTGTTTCTTCAGTGGTCTGGAAATGAGCGTGGACGTTCTGTGCTCCACCAGTGCACGAGTGCCTGATGTTGTATCAAGACCATTGGTTTTTACAACAGTTCCACTATTAACTGCACTGGGGCAGAAGGCCCATATATGTACTTCTATTTTGATCCTCAAAACCAATCCAAATTTAGAGGTGAAACCTTTCTGCCTGAGAACTCTGCTTTTATGCTTATAAAACGAGTAAGATAAATTAACTCTTGCAGTGTATTTACTCTTAAGTTCATTATGGGAAGATATGAAATACAGGTTGTCTCCCTTAAAGGGTTTTACTGCAGATATGCTTCTTTCAGCACACTAACTAAAAGACAAAATAGATAACTTTCTGCTAGGGGAAGGAAGGAATCCATCTGCCATCAAATAGGAGGGAATCCTATTGGAAAAGGGAATCCTATTGGAAAAGGGAATCCTATTGGAAAAGGGAATCCTATTGGAAAAGGGAATCCTATTGGAAAAGGGAATCCATCTGCCAGTTCAAGTTAGTTTACCCTAGTCATCAACCACAAACATGCCAGCCTTCCACTCCAAGCATAGGAGATTTCAGGCCAGTAAATACATCTCATGGCATTGTAATTGTTGTATTCTGATATTGGAAGTAAACAGTGAATCGCCTACTCCTCAGGCCTCTACTGCAAACATCTTAGAAAAGCATTATGTAGTGCCTCAAAACCTTTGAGCTCCTCTAAACATCCCAGAAACTACTTCACAATATATAATCAAGAATTCACTTCCATTTCATCACCAAAGTATAAATGGCTAAAGCCATAAAGCAGCATACCACCTCTGCCTCACTTGTACCCATACATGCAAGTCTTTTGCATAGGACATGCAAAAAAAAAAATCATCATTCAAAGGAAATCTAAGGTTGCACACAAGGAACTGTGAAGTGGCTTTCATCATTCCTGAGGAATCTGCTGTGAAAAGGCAATTGGAGAGGATGGAAAACAAAATAATCTTCCATATTCAAGACTGGAGAATACCACAGACCTACAGTTCACTCTGTGTGGGTGACGATAAAAAAATGACTGCATTTTCCTCATTGTAACTGTCAAGAGCGCTGGCTAGATGGGAGTATGAAATGACAATAAGCAAATATATCTAAAACCTACATTCAATTCTTAACTTTGTCTTCAAATTCTGGAAAGAGTAAGCTGCTAAAAATGCAGTAAAATGATATGTGAGGCATCAGAAGCAATTCAACTAAATGGCATACACAACACAAAGACAAATTGTAATTTTGGAAGGTCCCTGATTTGCTCTTTGTTAACTCCACTGAAAGTGGTCAGACTTTCTGGAACATGGCAAAAATGCCCTGTAACTGGATTACTGCACACTACCAGTGGAGAAGCACAGCACGTTGGTGGGACTACTCTAGTGGATGTCCTTGGCAAGGCATGGAGACCCAGACTCTTCTAATGTACTGCTGGAGAACGTCACACTGTTACAGAAAATACAGAATAAATATAATGATCCCTTCGATGTCAATAGCGTTGTGATAGAAAAGAAACTCCTTTTTTTTTGCAACCCGGATTTCTGGTCCTGATCTCATTGATAAGAAATTCAGAAAGCTGCTAAAAGAAGACAGATTTGTTTGGTTTGTTTGTGAGCACATTTTGAAAAGTAGTGGAAGCGCCAAACAAGGTTATTAAATATTTATGCAGCTTATATGTTTACGAAGGGACTTAAAAACATTTAAACATCTTCCTATTTGAAACATCTCAATGTTCATTACCTAAAAAGCAGTTGCATGCTGCCACAATTACACTGATACTCAGCATATTCATACTTTTATTCTTATAAAAAGAATAGAGAGCATATTTGGACTTTGCCATACAGTGAATGTGACATATGGTTAATATGGCATCTACTGAAGAAAACTAAACCTCTCTTATGTAGAGGTACATTTTTGCACCTCTAAAAGCCAAGTCATTCAAATATCATTGCTGACATGAAAAGATGATTACCAAGTACCATCAATCATCTTAATTGTTCATACTAGACATTTATGTTTTCATTGCATGTGGTAACTGCTCTGAAAGTTTACCTGTATATACTACAGTGACCCTTTCTGACTCATTCAAACAAGCTCCCATTGGTAGGTAAAAGAAAGTGATCAATATTTCATACAAAATCAGAGCTTCTGACACTTCAGAATCATCTTACCTGCCCACAAGTACCTGCTGTTCATAATTTTTCATTCCCAAGTCAAAACGCAGAAGTTCAAAACTGCCACAATTTGCAGATTACACCATTTCCAAATTTTATTTGATAAACAACTTTCATTTGTATAGATCCCCTATACAAAACCTATTCAAAAGTTGTCTTTAGAATGGCATAGGCTTATTCCTGTGCAGAATTCCGTGCTGTGTGCTTTCGCTTCTTCATGTGCTTCACAAGAAACTTTGCCTTTCTTGCTAATTTGAAATTCCAATCAACAGAGGTTCGAACAGAACTTAAAAATACCTTGTAACCTTAAGAGATGAAGGTGCTCCAAAAATTCTCTACTACAGGTGTATCATCAAACAAGGTATGAGAGAGTCTATATGCAGATTTCTGTGCAAGAACAGATTTTAACTTATCTTTAAAAGGTGAACATATCTGCAGGATATCACACAACACAGCAAAACCAGACAGATTAAGCAGCAGAGCAAATTAGCTCACACAGGGATGCATGCTGCTGCAGCACTGTGCAGAATAATGAGACGTTCACCAAGTGTGCAGTAATCCCCAAAACAACGCTCGTGCATCTCCCCCATCCCTTCCAACTGGAAAGATGACTTAATATGTTGTAAGCGGTACTAACAATAAAGCTATTAAAAAAACCAACTGTGGTGGAAGGAAATATTTTTCTTCTTTTTTTCAAGGCATGAAATAGGTAAGAAATGAATGTAAGAGCAGAACAAAGAGCTACCAAGATAGAAAGCAAGATCCTAAAGACTTGTACATGGAGTACCTCAGAAAATACTTGCTCTCTGGATTTCAATATAACCCAGCTTGCTCCCCTAATATTTTGGAGATTGTTTAAAAAGAAATCCAGCAATGGAGGGACATAAAAGTGTGCTCTAGTCCAGACTAGCAAAACTTCCAGTGCAGCTTATACGCACTGTTATTTTTAAGTACAAAAATACTCTGGTCTGCTGATATCTTGTCTTATTCTCCTTCTAGGCAGTTCCTTTCTTGCATATACGCTATCTCTCGTCTCTCTTCTGTGGAGATGCTCTGCATTGGCATTGTCAGCTTTTATTACACAACTCAAGGAGCATTCCATTTTACTGACATTTTCTATAAAACCAAACTAAACCAAATCCCAACAAGCTAAACAACAAACTTTTGGAAATAAGTGAGCTAAACTGTTCTCCTGTTTCCCTTTCCCAGCTTTGCAAGATGTCATGGACTTTGATTAAGTGCTAAGTAGTTCACAATAACTTGGCTAGGAATCTTGTCATTCATTCCCAAAGGGAAAGGGGAGAAAGCCACATTATGGTGGAGCATTTTAACCAAATAGATGTACTTATTAAAACTCCACAAAACAGCTTGAGGCAGCCTTTTCTATAATTTCCACTCAAAGAAAGGCAGATGCAGGATATTAACCTCTAAGTGCTCAAAGTTATAAGTCTCTAAATATTAATGCATGGTATCTTAAAAATTGCCCTCTCAAGGCATTTCAATTCCACATCCCTTTACAAACAGCACAGCAGCAAAAGATTCACAAAACACAGAGTAGGAAGAAGTGCACATAACTTATCAACTTATTTTTCTTACCACTTGCTATGGTCACTGCAACTTGCCTTTCAATATTTTCTTCTTTATACAGGATCATCTATTCTTACTCATGACTACCAAAATGATCAATAACTGAATCAAAAAGAGGAAAAGAGGTGGTAGAAGAGACATTCAAATGCTTCTTTTAATCTGCCAATCTGTTGCTGGGACTGGATGTGCACTTGGGACTTCCACCCTGCTCTTAAGTCAGTCATAATCTCTAGTTTCATCCTAGATGCACACAGCTCTGTGACATCTGTAATGCTGACGTCTGAGACTCAGGATGCTTACCGAGATGATGCAGATTCATGCTGCATTTCTGCTCTTGGGTTTATGCTTCAGAGAAAAGAAAGGAACAAAGTTTTTTTCTCCTTTTTTTTTGCTCTATTTTGCTTTCTACCACAAAGAGGGTAAAGCAATGCATATAAGCATTCATTAGCAACAAAAAAAGCTATTACTGAAAAAAACTGCCTAGAAAACAACTGGAAGGAATTGTGTACAGAAGAAAGATGATGCCATCTTAATCCTGTAACAACCACTGAACAGGTATGGTTAAAGATTCTGCAAGACTTCTTTAGATTGCAAGGCAAGGACTTTGTATTTCCAAGTTTAGTCACGTACGGCCTGTGTTTCAAAGTGTCTTCTGTCTATTTTCTTGAAGATTGTAAGCCTGGGAAGCTGCTTTAGGGATTACGGAAGAGATGTGTTTTTGCACTGTGGAGACTCTACAAACAAACTACTTTTTATCCCAATTTGAGCTAATTTCAAATTCACTTCCCTATTTATCTTACTACTTGCAGAGCAAGCTGTCAAACTATTGTTCCTATATTAAATGTGACAAACTTTGAACAGAGAATTTGTATCACCTGAGGACAGAGCACATGCTGATTTTTTAGGGTTTTTATTGAATCAACAGTTCTTAAGGAGGCTCTATGTAAGATATTATTCCACTCCCAACCTTGGAACTAAAAAGAACTCAAAAGAAACAGCTTCCTCCTGGTTCTTTGAAGACTATGTATTTGGAGTGGAAAAAACTGAGATATGGCACTCTCCTAGATTCAAGTTCTGCTTTTGCTCCAGTGGATACCGGCTCAGCAGAAGTAGTGAGCATCTTCAGGAACAGAACTGAGGTTTTCAGAAAACTGTTTCTGAATTTCAAAGAATCCTCAATAAATCAAAGTGATCAATGCAGCACACATGCTTTGTCATAATAAACTGCAATTTAAAAAAGGTTGTTATGGGTCAGGTCTTACTAAATACTGCAGGTGTCGGTCAGGACCATATCTCAGTCCAAAAATACAATGAAACACTACACCTCCCATATCATTGCTAGTTTCACAAGGTTATATCCTGTAGAATGTGGGAGAATGAATCCAAAGAACAAGATATGCAGTAAAAAGGCAGAATTATGACAAAAAGGCATCCTAGTGTCCAAGACTAGGCACCTAATAAAGCAGAGATAAACCATAATAATAGGTACCACTATTGCAAATGGTAGTACTCTTATAAACTTAGATTTTCCAAGGGCTAGACCAGCATATAAAGAAGTATTTATTTCCTACCCAGAACATTCAGATTTGAGAGTAGTGTGAAATCTTAAAAAAAAAAATCCTGATAAAGGGCAGGTGGATGACAGAGCTATCCCTAGCATTGATGCATGGCCTTGTGCAGTGTTGGACATTTTCAAAAGAGCTCAATGAGGACTAATACTTCTAGAATTCTCCCTACTCCAAGCCCACCTGAGCTAATACACTTCTCTCGGAAGCTAAGAGTTTAATTAAAAACCAAAGTGTACCCAGTAATTTAATTAAAATAGTAAGCAATACCAAGTGATTCAATACTGTATGTGTATCACTTTGTTTAGCCCAATGAAAAAGCAGGAAAAATTCTTAGCAAGAACTGGAATTAATAATGAAAGGGTCTTTACTGACATATTGTATATTTTGTATTAATTCTAACTATTCCCCTGGATCCTGCATGTATTTTGACTTCAAATTATCACATGCTGAATATGATTCCAGGTTTGATTTTCAGTATATAGTTCCTGAATTGTATTATTTATACTTTAGGTTTAAATAGTTTTCTAGAGGTTGCACCATATTGATCCACAGTCTGACAACAGCCAGGCTTGCTGGCCAAATCACTTGAGAGAAGCAGCTCTATTTCTTTTAAACCTAAATGAAATTTATTTCATGTCTTTATTCTCTATTTACAACTTATGTTGATGGTCTCATAGATTACACATTCTGCTCCATGCAAGTCTTCTATTCCCGTAACCTCTTGCAATCTATGTCAAGAGTAATTCTTCTTCTAACTAAACAGAAATAGAGCTCCACTCAGAAGCTCTATTTACACCATAAAGGAAAACAAAGAATTTAGACTTTCACCAACAAAATTCACTGGGCATCATTCCTCCTTTACCTAACCTTACTTCATGGTCAGTTGAACTAGCTGGGAACATTCCTTCAGGATTTGTCAGATTTGTATGGCATATTTCTGGGCTTTCTGTGTTTATGTCAAATATCAAGCAGATTAGTAAAATCAGTACTTCTGTGCATAGCTGTTTGTTAACATATGGACAAATACGTCTGATTCACTTTGCAGGAGATGCTTTCCAGGCAGTGTCTTTCCTTTTGAGAACAGACTGCTGCAGCCTCCTGCCAACCAGCAGAAGCTTTTCGAGTGCACAGCCCTGGTGAAGCCAGAATGTGTGCCTGGGAGACTCTGGCTAAGTAAGGACACTGTAAAGAAAGAATTTTGATTAGTAAAGGTAGAGTACTTTAATGTTCATAAATGTTTCCTTTAACATCTGACGTGTAGGTAGCTATTATCTTCATTTTTCTGATAAGAAAAATCAAAGACTGAGCAAATTACTTCCCTAAAGATATTAAGATGGAATTAGAAGCAAGTCTCAGCTAGACTTTTATGTTCAAGTTCACTAGGCCATATACCTCTTGTGCTTACAAGACAATTAAAAATTGTATCTTCTTTTACTTGATGCATATGCTTCTTTTTCCTGTAACCACAATACAGGTATGCATGGAAGAAGAGATCTAATGTGGCACACCAACAAAATGCTTTTTTTTTTTTTCCCCTCATACTGTAGTTCCCATGTGAAAACCACCTGAAGTTCATACACTGAAGGACTTACCACATCAGTAGTGTCAAAATAAAACACTCTTTTTCTTTGTTTAGTTTGTAAAAGGAACATGCTAACTTGTTTTATTTAAGGAGAACTCAAGGACTTAAGAGACCAACTGACCCATTTCAATTACACGTATCGATTAGTCCCATAGGGAGGTACCTAACAGGCTCAGTATACATTACTGAATCAAGAGAGCTGCCTGCTGCAGAACATTAGGTAGCACGGTGGAAGAAATCAAAATCAGCACATGCTGCAAGAAACCCACATCAGTTGAACAAACTGGGGAATATATGGAAGCCTTTTCAAACTGTATTTCATGATTCCTAATTATAGGCAGATCATGAACTCCATTTACACTTTTAAAGCTGTGGGCAGTTCTTCTAAAGCCTAGAAACTGAAGTGTTTTTCTGGGTGCTATCCTTGGAATCCATGATATGCCAATTAGTCAACCGCTTTTAACTGTTTAATTTCCAGTATTTTCAGAATACATATTACTGAGAGAGACCAACATCAGTTAACAGCTCCTATTCCCTATCAATTAAATCAAGAGACTT